>NC_081412.1:566620757-566920757 GCF_030272615.1 Cryptomeria japonica | reverse complement strand
AACGTAATATAAACAGATGAGATGGAATGACGATCCATAGTGCTTTATTTTCATCACTGAGCATGGTAATATCAAACTTGGATGAGGCAGTAGGAACCAAGGATGGAGCATTGTACATGCAAACAAACAATATACATAAATAATAAAGAATATGGACCCTCCATAATGGTTCATGCTCATATGGTTGAGGTATATGCTGTAGTTAGCAAGTTGTAGTGATCTATGACATTATTTCACATAAGATCACGTAGCTTAGTGAGGTTCCCACGTAGACACCATTAGTACATGCCCCAAAACTTCATTGGAATAATTCGCAGAAGATACACAAACAAAAATGATACTTAAGAACCATCATGGCCACTCTAATCATTTGTGGATATCTTGAAGTAGTGTAGGAACCTGATATAAATGAATAAATAACCTACAAATCAACCAAGCATTCGATAGCTTAAACAAAATTTTCTTGTCAAAGAAAATGTCATCTTGTGTTTGTTTTGGTAAGGAAGGATGCATCCTTTTTAAGACAATTGCGCATATTGATGTTGATTGTTTGGTTGATGTGACAAGTGGTCATCATTTGAGTATTTCAGAATGTGGGTTTGGTATCTTCTTGGATGCGTATGTATAGGGTGTTGCTATGGTTTTGATTGATTTTTTATGCTTTTATTATATTTTTGGATTTTGTGAGTGTTTTCGAATGTTTTTGGTATTTTGTGAGACAATTTTGAATGAAGAACTTAATGAATCATCAATAATGTAGAATCCACTTCTATCAAATAGATTAAGGGTATTGCCCCCAGTTTAGACATGACTATGAAAAAGTGGGATGCAAGACGCATGAAATACTATCCTTGATTGCAGCTTAATAACAAGCTATGGTGTGGACTAATGGATGAGTGGATGCAATGAATGTGATCACAACAAGTCTGAAAGATAATGGAGCCATAGCCTTAATGAGTGGCACCTGTTTGTCAGGTTTTCACCATTGCACTTACCCAAGGTGCCACTGGAGTGGTTTTTCACTATTTGGATGTATGATTTTTCTCTTTACTATTTTCATTTTGTTGTATTTTCTTCAAGACATTTATTTGAATATTTTTGGTGTTTTTTTGGTATGTATGGGAGCCTGATGCTCTATACAACTTATGTATAAAATCATTTGAGGTGCATGTTGTTGATTGGATCTCCTAGCGGTTCTCCTTCTGAAGTAGCCAACTGATATGCCTCAGACCCAAATACAGTAGTGATAACATATGGACCTAGCCAGTTTGATTCAAACTTTCCCTGATGTTCTCTGTTGGGTTGGTTACGAGGATTCGCTTGAAGAATAAGATCACCTACCTCAAATGTACGAGGCCTAACCCGATGATTATAGCTTCTGCTCATTCGCTGTTGATAGGCCTTGAGGTGATTGTATGCAGCTTGTAATTTCTCATCAAGGAGCTCTAAGTCTTGGAGACGTGAGACTCTGTATGCTTCATCATCTATCAAATTATGCAAGGAAACCCATAGAGATGGTATCTCAACCTCAATAGGAAGGATGGCTTCTACACCATATACTAGTGAGTAAGGAGTTGCACCTGTAGGGGTTCAAATGCTAGTTCAATATGCCCATAGTGTTGGATTTAATTGAACGTGCCAATCATGACCCACATCATTGACTGTCTGCTTGAGGATTCTTAATATGTTCTTGTTTGATGCTTTGACCTAACCATTTCCTTGTGGGTAATAGGGAGTGGAAAAGTGGTGTTGGATGTGAAATTTCTGATAGAGTTCACTGACATCCTAATTTTTGAATGGAAGCCCATTATCTGTGATGATGGACATGGGTACACCATACTGATAGATGATGTAATTGAGGATGAATGAGGCGATCTGCTTGTCGGTGACTTGGGTAAGTGGAACAACTTCGATCCACTTTGTGAAGTATTCGGTGGTAGTAATAATGAATTTGTGGCCGTTGGATGAAGATGGATAGATTTTACCCTCAAGGTCAAGTCCCTATTGACAAAAGGGCCATGGTGTTGTGATTGGTTGCAATTCCTATGCTGGTGCATGTATCAGGTCTCCATGAACTTGGCATTTCTTGCATTTTCTGACAAAATAATAGGAATCCTTTTCCATGGATGGCCAATAGTATCCAGCACGTATGATCTTCTTTGCTAAGGAAGGACCACTTGAGTGAGTCCCACAAATTCCTTCATGGACCTCTTCCAAGGCCTTTGTTGTCTCATCCTATTCCAAACATCGAAGGAGAGTACCATCAAGACTGCGTCGATATAGGGTTTCGACAATGATGGTGTATCGTGCGATTTGGTGAATGAAGTTTTTACGTTGGTTATTTGATTGGTTAGGAGGAAGTGTGTGATCGTGGAGATAGGTGTAAAACTCACTGTACCATGGGGATTCAGAACTGACAAGGTGACATATCATTTCAGTTTTAGGGATATCATAAGCTAGAATCCAAAGTTGTTCTACCAAGAACTCATAGCATGTTGAATTCGATGGAAGATCTAGGAGAGATGCAATAGTAGCCATAGCATCAGTAGCTCGATTATGATCTCTAGGTATTTTCTCAAAGGTGATAGTAGTAAATGATGCCTTTAATTTGTCCACCATTTGCTTGTACGACATGATTTTATCATCCTTAGTCTGATATTCATTTGTGGCTTGTCAAATGACCAGTTAGGAGTCACCATATACTTGTAGCTCTTTTAAATTCCATTATATAGCTAATCGGAGTCTTGTGATCAAGGCTTCATACTCAGCTATGTTGTTGGTGCATGAAAAAGTTATCCTATAAGATTTTGGGATGCTATCACCTTGAGGTGTAATAAACAGGATGCCTACCCCCGAGCTGTGCCTAGTATATGAACCATAAAAGTATAGTTTCCATGGTTGTGTTGTTGTGATCATGAATATCTCTTCATCTATAAAATTGGAAATGAGAGGATGGTCGCCTATGAGAGGTGCATTAGCCAACTGATCTACAATAACTTGGCCCTTGATAGCCTTACGGTCCACATACTTGATGTCAAACTCTTTCCCTTCTATGAAAATAAATGCAAGAAGACATCTCCAAATGCCTTCCACCATGCTTGTAGCCCTTCCTCCCTTGTTCCTCTCCACTCCAAGTATCCAAATGAGTGTAGCTCTCAGCAACTTTTTGCACTATGGATGTCTTATGGAGTTTCAAGATTGAAATGCTTTAAACTATGCTATGCAAGTGTAAAACAAACTAATTAGATATGCTATGAAATGAACTAAGATTTATTTTAGTCCAAAATGACAATATATTAGTGATTTATGCTAAAATACTCTTTAAAATTGACTATAGATTAAATGCATACAAGTTTTCAAGATCTGAATTATGAAGAAATGGGCTCTATTCATAGAAAAAAAATGGAGCAATGGATGGTTGAGATTGAGTTGGCTTAAGAAGGGTCAAGATTGAATGGTTTAAGATCCATGTGAGGACTTTCAACCCAATCTCAGGATGACAAGTGTCAATATGAGAGGGGTTGAGGGGAGAGGGAAGAAGCATTAAATGCTTGACATGACTTGGGGGTTAACCCAAGAGGTGAGGTTAAGGGTAAGTTGAATAAATAAATTCATTATTCAAAGAATAATGCTTTTATCCAATGGATAAACTCTTGTGCAAGAGTTAGAGAGATAACCATGGTCAAAGCAATAAATGCTTGAGGAGACACATGAGTCACATGAGGGTCGAGTTAGGGGTTGATGTCCCTAACCATGGGTGCAAGTGGATTTAACCATAAATGGTTATGTAAGAGCCATTAGTGGTTGGCTTGTTGAACACATAAAACATTAAATGTTTTTCAAAGACTTTGGAGTCTTTGAGAAGTGACTTCAAGTTGCTTAGGAATGTGACAATAATTAGGGGATGGATTAGGCTAATTAGATAGGGGTTAGAAGAATCTAGAAGGGGATTTAGGATTTCAAGTGGGTTTGGTGGGTGAGGGAAAATATATATTTTAATTAAAATAAAAATTCATTTATTTCAACAAATAGGTGCAAGTTGCATTTTTAGGAGAATGCAAGTGGGGGGGATTTAATGATTTAAATAAATATTTTATTTAATTTATTTAAAAGAGGAAAGGGGGGTTAAATGAAATAAATAGAATTTATTCATTTAATTGATTGTGAATTTGATTTAATGAATTAATTAAAATAAATTGAATAATTTGTTTAATTAATAGGAGAATGATTTGAGGATGAATTAATTAAATGTTAATTTAATTAACTGTTGGCTAGTGGGTTTTTAGTCAAATAAATAGCAAATATTCATTTAATTAAACTGGACGGATTTATGTGACTACAAAATCCATCAAACTTCTACTACCCCATCCTAGGTGATTGTTTTAGACCATATAATGACCATTTTAACTTGCAAAACAAGTCATCCTTTCCTTTCACAACAAAACTATCAAGATGTAATACATAAATATATCCACAAGATCCCCATGCAAGAAAGTAGTTTTAACATCTATTTTCTCTATTTTAAAATCACAAGTAGTAGAAATAGATAATAGGATTCCAATAGAAGTTAACTTACCAATAGAAGTGAAAAGTTCACTAAAATCAACTCCCTCTCTTTAGGAGTAACCCTTGGCCACCGATCTGGCCTTGTAATTCTCTAATTGATCATTTGTACCAAATTTATTTTTAAATACCCACTTACAACCAATGGGATTCTTTTCTTTGGGAAAAATAACAAGATCCTATTTGCCATAATTGTCTAAATCCACCGTCTCCTCTATAAGGTTTCATAATTTCTCAATTACTTTTTACATAATTTACAAAATAAAATAATATTTAAATACATATAGTTGACCATATAATGACCATTTTAACTTGCAAAACAAGTCATCCTTTCCTTTCACAACAAAACTATCAAGATGTAATACATAAATATATCCACAAGATCCCCATGCAAGAAAGTAGTTTTAACATCTATTTTCTCTATTTTAAAATCACAAGTAGTAGAAATAGATAATAGGATTCCAATAGAAGTTAACTTACCAATAGAAGTGAAAAGTTCACTAAAATCAACTCCCTCTCTTTAGGAGTAACCCTTGGCCACCGATCTGGCCTTGTAATTCTCTAATTGATCATTTGTACCAAATTTATTTTTAAATACCCACTTACAACCAATGGGATTCTTTTCTTTGGGAAAAATAACAAGATCCTATTTGCCATAATTGTCTAAATCCACCGTCTCCTCTATAAGGTTTCATAATTTCTCAATTACTTTTTACATAATTTACAAAATAAAATAATATTTAAATACATATAGTTGACCATATAATGACCATTTTAACTTGCAAAACAAGTCATCCTTTCCTTTCACAACAAAACTATCAAGATGTAATACATAAATATATCCACAAGATCCCCATGCAAGAAAGTAGTTTTAACATCTATTTTCTCTATTTTAAAATCACAAGTAGTAGAAATAGATAATAGGATTCCAATAGAAGTTAACTTACCAATAGAAGTGAAAAGTTCACTAAAATCAACTCCCTCTCTTTAGGAGTAACCCTTGGCCACCGATCTGGCCTTGTAATTCTCTAATTGATCATTTGTACCAAATTTATTTTTAAATACCCACTTACAACCAATGGGATTCTTTTCTTTGGGAAAAATAACAAGATCCTATTTGCCATAATTGTCTAAATCCACCGTCTCCTCTATAAGGTTTCATAATTTCTCAATTACTTTTTACATAATTTACAAAATAAAATAATATTTAAATACATATAGTTGACCATATAATGACCATTTTAACTTGCAAAACAAGTCATCCTTTCCTTTCACAACAAAACTATCAAGATGTAATACATAAATATATCCACAAGATCCCCATGCAAGAAAGTAGTTTTAACATCTATTTTCTCTATTTTAAAATCACAAGTAGTAGAAATAGATAATAGGATTCCAATAGAAGTTAACTTACCAATAGAAGTGAAAAGTTCACTAAAATCAACTCCCTCTCTTTAGGAGTAACCCTTGGCCACCGATCTGGCCTTGTAATTCTCTAATTGATCATTTGTACCAAATTTATTTTTAAATACCCACTTACAACCAATGGGATTCTTTTCTTTGGGAAAAATAACAAGATCCTATTTGCCATAATTGTCTAAATCCACCGTCTCCTCTATAAGGTTTCATAATTTCTCAATTACTTTTTACATAATTTACAAAATAAAATAATATTTAAATACATATAGTTGACAAAATTACATTTCCCATGTAAGTGTATTGGATATAGGTACAATCACCTATATATGAGTACAATGTTACATCTTGGATCTCATGCCATGTTATACATCTAATCAATTTTAAAATACAAGCTCATAAAAATATTCGTCAATCATACATATAAAATGAAATACAATTAATAAAGCCTTTGATTCATATTAACCCTTGAGGGTCCTTAATAAATTGAAATATTATAGCATAGTTGAGGCACTTTTTCGCCCAACCACGAAGCCTTACACTTCCCTAGATTTCTTCTTGGACATGGAGAACACCCAACCGACATGAAGAGCCTAGCAACCTAGAAATAAAAGTAGGAGGGCATCTCGATGCAATCCTAATATACTCACATGCAATTCCTAGTATGATTATACAATCTCTACAATCATTTTATGACAAATAATATTATCAATAAATTTTCTAGACAATTGTTCATCTATTTCAACAAACATCTCAATTTATCCAAAGTTCTTCTAAATATAATAATAATTTAAAAGGAGAATCACATTATCTGTTAATCTATACTCAGAATCCTAACTTGAAAGGTAAAATTTCCCAAACACACATGCACAACATTATAACTCATTTCATGCAATGATAACATTATTACAATTCATACCAAATTTTACCTATATATTTTCCTTACAATTATGATATCTATGCAATTCCCTTTCATAACAAGAATGTTTATGTACTTCCATTTTAATATTACATGAATTTTTTTATAATTTGGTGTGTGTGTGTGTGTGTGTGTGTGTGTGTGTGTGTGTGTGTGTGTGTGTGTGTGTGTGTGTGTGTGTGTGTGAGAGAGAGAGAGAGAGAGAGAGAGAGAGAGTATGCATACATACATACATACATACATACATACATATGATAAACCCTATTTTATCAATCATCTAATAAAATAATCTATTTTTTAATATTATAATCAAATTAAATCTTAGATAGTAAATATGATTTTCTATATTAAAGAAAAAATCATTTATCTAATCTAAATTGATAAGTTACACTCAGTTTAAATTTGAGAATGTAATTATAAGAATGATTATTCTTATCATTAATACAATCATGCAATATACATATTCTATGATATTGCTATCAGGGTTCAACTGCATATTTTTTGAGTCAAACTCATTGACCCATGTTTCATGAGCAGTGGTTCATAAGAACCCATATCTGATGAGAATGAATGGTCCACTTAGCACTCATTGCATCTAGGTGATGCTCACAAGGGTGAAGCATTGGGACTTCCTGAGAGGTTACCCATCCCAGTACTACTCCAAAACAAGCATGCTTAACCATGGAGTTCCCTCCAAGGTTAAACCTACTTGGCTTACAACTCCGTTTGCAAAACCTTAAGCAAGTGTTGTGCCTTATGAACCATTCATTATATAGCCCCTTTAGCTCATCAATTGATAAGTAGGAGGTATTTTCCACAGCAAGTCATACTATGATATTGCTATCAAGGTTCAACTATGTAGTTTTTGAGTCAAACTCATTGACCCATGTTTCATGAGTATTCATTCACAAGAACTCATCTCCGATGAGAATGAATGGTCCACTTAGCACTCATTGCATCTAGGTGATGCTCACAAGGGTGAAGCATTGGGACTTCCTGGGAGGTCACCCATCCTAGTACTACTCCAACTCAAGCACGCTTAACCACAGAGTTCCCTCCAAGGTCAAACCCACTTGGCTTGCAACCCCATTTGCAAAACCTTCAACAAGTGTTGTGCCTTATGAACCATTCATTATAGAACCCCTTTATCTCATCAATTGATAAGTAGGAGGTGATGTAGTTTAAAATGGACACAAAAGACAAGGGTTGAAACATTAATATGTTAGTGATAATCAAAACGAAACACAAATGAACCTATGATCCTTAACATGCATATCAAGAGAGATAAAAAAACACACAATAAGAAGCATAAACACACAAAGGAAAGAAAGAAAACCCCCCAACATGTCCATAGTTTCTCCTCCCTTGTTCCTCTCCTCTCCAAGTCCCACGTGAGTGTAGCTCTCAGCTTTCAACACTATCCATGGATGTCTTATGAAGATTCAAGATGATTATGAAAATGAAGACAAAATGCATATACAAGTGTAAATAAGTTACTATGAGAAAGAACCTAATTAGTCTATGTAAATTTTAATAAAATAACAATGCTAATGCTTCTACGTGCTCTCTTAAAAATGACTATAAGTTTGATGCACAAAGACTTCTAACTTTTGAAAATGAAGAATGAGAGCTCTATTTATAGGGAAAATAGGGAAATGGATGGTCAATATTGAGTAATCTTAGCAAGGGCTAGGATTGATGGGTTTATGAGCCATGTGATGGCTTTCAACCCAATCCAATGATGACAAATGTCAACATGAGATGGCTTGAGAGGAGAGGGAAGAAGAATTAAATGCTTGAGATGACATGAAGGTTACCTTGGGAGGGTTTGGTTAGGATTGAGTTAATGAATAAAGCTTTTATCCAATGAATAATGCCTTTATCCAATGGACAAACTCTTGTGCAAGAGTTAGTGGGGATAACCATGGTCAAAGCAATAAATGCTTGAAGAGACCCATGAGTTAAATGAGGGTTGAGTTAGAGGGAAAGCTTCTAACCATGTGGGTGAATTGAATTTAACCATTAATGGTTATGTAAGAGCCATAAATGGTTATGTAAGAACCATAAATGGTTTAGAAGACTTTGGGGGTTAACTTGTTGGAGAATAAAAACCTTTAATGCATTTCATAGACTTTGGAGGCTTTGAGAAGTGACTTCTATTTTCTTAGGAATGTGACAATAATTAGGGAGGGGGATTAGGCTATTTTGGAGTGGATTAGAAGAATCTAGAAGGGGTTTAGGATGAAAGTGAGTTTCGAGGGTGAGAGAAAATAGGATTTTATTTAAAAATAAATCTTATTTATTTGTGCAACTTGCATTTGTAGGAGAATGCAAGTGGGGGGTGCTTATAGATTTAAATAAATATTTATTTATTTATTTAAATGAGGAAAGGGGTTAAATTAAATAAATATGCTTTATTGATTTAATTAATTGTGGGAGTATGGTTTAATGAATTAATTTAAATAAATTGAATAATTTATTTAATTAATAGGAGAAGAGGTTGAAGATGAATTAATTAAATATCAATTTAATTAATTGATGACTAATGGTTAAATAATCAAATAAATACTAAATATTCATTTAATTAAGTGGACAGATTTATGTGTGTACAAGAGTTATTTTCCACAGCAAGCCAAACTATGATATTGCTATCAGGGTTCAACTGTGTAGTTTTTGAGTCAAACTCATTGACCCATGTTTCATGAGTAGTGTTTCACAAGAACCCATCTTTTATGAGAATGAATGGTCCACTTAGCACTCATTGCATCTAGGTGATGCTCACAAATGTGAAGCACTATGATTTCCCAGGAGGTCACCGATCCCAGTAGTACTCCAACTCAAGCGTGCTTGACCATAGAGTTCCCTCCAAGGTTAAACCCGCTTGGCTTACAGCCCCATTTGCAAAACCTTCAAAAAGTGTTGTGCCTTATGAACCACTCATTATAGAGCCCCTTTAGCTCTGATAAGTAGGAGGTATTTTCCATAGCAAGTCAAACTATGATATTGCTATCAGGGTTCAACTATGTGTTTTTGAGTCAAACTCATTGACCCATGTTTCATGAGTATTGGTTCACAAGAACCCATCTCTCATGAGAATGAATGGTCCACTTAGCAACTCAACCACACTTATCTATAAAGTTTCCTCCAAGGTTAAACCCTCTTGGCTTGAAACCCCATTTGCAAAACCTTCAGAAAGTGTTGTACCTTATGAACCATTCATTATAGATCCCCTTTAGCTCATCAATTGATAAGTAGGAGGTATTTTCCACATCAAGTCAAACTATGATATTACTATCAGGGTTGAACTGTGTAGTTTTTGTGTCAAACTCATTGACCCATGTTTCATTCTCATGAGAGATGGGTTCTTGTGAACCACTACTCATGAAACATGGGTCAATGAGTTTGACTCAAAAACTACACAATTGAATCCTGATAGCAATATCATAGTTTGACTTGTTGTGGAAAATACCTCCTACTTATTAATTGATGAGCTAAAGGGGCTCTATAATGAATGATGATAGTCCTAAAAATGACTTCGCAAAAAAATTGATGTCCTTATCAAAATTTTAGTCATTTTGAATTAATGACACTCTCTATTCTTACCCTCAAGGTTTAGGGTTTTAGGTTTATGTGTTTCTGGGTAAGTCTTTTGTTAAAAATCCCAAAGCCTGTTATGTTTCTTCATTATCTTTTTTCACTTATATGTGAGGGTCTTTTTTCATTGTTGAGGGGACTTAGTCTTTTTTCCTAGGCATTGTTTCCTATGGTCAGGCCCCCCTTTTATATTTTAGCGAGTTTTTATTTTCCCTAAGTTCGGCTAAAATTTTTCGGCTAATGTCTCTATGATTAACAATCAAACGACTAAAGTTTCCATAATTTTGCATGTGCATTAGATAGATGATGATGTTTTAACTCAAGCGAGAAGATGCACAAAGGATAGTGGTCAATATAAGCAGTTGTTGTAGCCGGTTTGTAAAGAGCAAGTAGATCTAATAGCCTTCGCAATCCCACAAAGGAAGATGCAGGGAAGTTAAGGACCGTGGCGTTGCTAGACAATGTCACGTGTCCCAGGTAGACTAGGAAGGTGCAAAGGTGGGGCCGCTAAAAAAATTGAGTTGCAAGATGATTGGATGATGCGCAGTCAGACTTTTGTGGACCCTCTTTGCCACAGGGGAAGGTCAATATCATATTGATTGATGATGATCGTGCGATGTGCCATGTTGGACAAGACCTATGACAGAGACATAACATGTTTCAAAATAGAGGCGGTTAATACCGTTTTTCATCACTCGCACAAGAAAATAAAGGCAGATGGAAATGAGCTTGTTAGTATAAGATGAATTGAGACAAGTTGAGACACATGGATGCTAACTGGTTTTCATAAGACCCGTTCTAAAGGCTATTATGCAGGACAAAGTGGATTGGCAAGCAATACTGACAATTTTAGGGAGTCATTTCAGCAATTTCCATCGCCATGACAATGAGAGATTGAGATTTCCATAGGCATAAAGGGATAAGGATGATTTATGAGCTGGCAAAGAAGTGATCAAGGACCTGTCAACAAGATCATAGGTTGCATACTATCAAGGATTCTCACAAAAGGGTAATAATCAAGAAACTATCTCCGAGAAAACTTCAAAAGGATAAGGATTACATATGCAAAAAGTAAATTCTGAAATAGAAATTATGCAGTTAGGAAAATAATGTGATCAAAATAAAATTGTTCATATAAGATGAGCGTTGTCAGAGGGTAGTAGATTGACAATTTGAATTTGACGGTGTCCTAGATCTGAAGGATATAATGTTTTAAGTCCAATCGCTAGCAGGATGAGTAGAAAGCATTGGAGTGATGATTTTTCATGCATGAGCATCACCAAGTAAGATAGTTTTGATTATAAATACAACTAAGTGGTGTTCTTAGTTGGTACAAAGAACATAATCTTATTATCTTCTAGGAATGTTTTGAGAGGATGAGAATGATTTTTGATCAATATCGTGGAGGGAGTTACAGTGAGCTCTATGATACCGGATGAAATTTCTTCTTGAGTGAGTATGCTTATAGTCAGTGGAGCCTTCAAAGTTGAGAGGATAGTCAGTGGAGGCTAGAAATCCATTTTTCATCAGAACAAGCCCTGCATGACACATCCTTTTCATCTCCTCTGCCATTGGTTGGTAGAGGGTTCTAGGAAGGGCCTCACAGAGGAATAGGAGAAGAACAAGGTTGCAGAGGAGGCATCAGCTAGTCATCTTTGAGATGACATGGAAGATGTGATGCCTTCCCTTCACTTTATGTTCCTCTAGGAGTACCTTTTCCCACTTTCTCTGATCCTAGGCATGAAGTCTGGAGCTCCTCCTCTAGTTTAGGGGTGACTTTACTTCTTGTTGGGAGCTAAACCCTCTTTTGGAAGGGAAATGCTCTATAGAGCATCAAGACGCATCTCACAGACCATTTGGGAGCATCAAGGGTGATAGTGGCAAAACTCAAAAGGTTTTGTTTCTACCAAAATGCAGTTAGGAATTTTGGCTCTACCTCATCATGAAGTGCTGGTATGGGTAGTTTTTTGGAGATTGTGAAATATCACAAGTAGTCTTGTAGGCTTGTGATAGGTGTTTCCTTTGGCCTGAAGCTTGTTTTCTCCCATGAGTCTATAAAAGGGAATTCAAGGCCATGAGACGGGGTTGACAAATTTGGTCACAAGTCTTGGGTCCTAATCCTTGGTCATGTACATTGAGTCTAGGTGAAATGAGTAGGTTGTAAAAGTCATTTATAGAGAAAATAAAATGGGTATTGTGTCATATTTTATGCAGGTTCTTGAAGGAGTTATATGTAAGATGATTTGTAATAGAAAATAACTTTTAAATGAATGAAAACATATTTTAAATCCATTTCTCGAGCGTGTAACTCTGTTATGTTTTGAAAGAGTAGGATCAAGGGTTTTCTCATTCATATCATTGTTATGGTGTATATATTTTCTATCTTTTTATTTAAACTAAGGGGTTAACTAAATGCTTAAACATAATTGCAGACTGACAGGGCTTTATACATGGATTCAAATAAGTATTTTGGGTTGGGATATACAAATGATAAATATTGTAAGGCAATATTATCTTGGATCTTTAGCTATTAGACAAAAGTTTCACTATATTTTCATCTTATGTATTGCAATCTTAGTCTCCCAATGGATAGGACATTGGTCATGGCTTGTAGATGTCTCTAATGACAGTTTTGTACTCATAACTTGAATCGACAACTCTCTATAAACTATGAATACTAGAACATCTTTTCATTTTTGTGTATGTTGTTGCTTGTCAAAAACATCTCATGCTCCAAAGCAGGTTGAGGACCATTGAGAGTTGGCCACTCTATAATATTCTCCCTCTTTGTTGAGTCTTCCTAATAATGAGATCTTCTACTTTGTTTTAATGTCATTTATAAAGTGTGATGCGGAGATTCGCAGGTGCATTAAGGGATCACCCTCTCTGGTTTTGCAAAGCCTGAAGTGTAGAAGGATTAGCAAAACATCCTTATCATATGTTGGTCCAAGTCCCTAAGTGTTTTAAACAGTTGGAGTTGGCTTCTCCATGAACGATTCAAGGGATTGACTTGATTTTTGCCTCTACTATAGTGTAAACCCCATTATGGAGAACCAACAAAAATGGTGACTCTATGGGGGAATGCATAGAGTCATAAGCTTATAATGTTCTAGCTCCTTGTCAAGTGAGTTAATTCTCATGAATTTTTCTTGAGAATATTTTGTCATTCACCTTTCAATGTAAGTTCTATCAAGATATGTCCATATTACATGATTATTCCACAATATGTCAAAAGTTGTGAGTGGTGACTCTGAGATCTCTGCACCAGTGTGCATTATTTAAGAATGAATTAAAGAACCACAGAACTTGCAGAAGATATGAAACAGATTTGAGCTCTTATGATGAAGTACCCTAACAAGCAAAGAAAATAAATCCACATGACAAAAGAGGAGTTGCAGTGCTAGTCTGTCAACAAATCTGACCTGAGAACCTAGAGAGAATGCAAAGATAGTTTCAAATCTATCACTACAGCAAGCCAAAAAGGTGATTTCCAACCACTACACTACCTCAAGGGATTTTTTGATTTTCATGAGTCAAATGCATTTCCATGAATATTAGTTGTAGAAAATGTTTTACTATTAATTGATTTAAGCACTAAGAAAGGGATGGTAGTGATGTTTTTACATACTTTTGAGATATAATTTTCAGATTTGTGTTTGAGTTATGCATTGATTTATAGAGAAGATGTATTGCTTGCCTATAGATCCCTATGAAATATTAAATGTAAACATGCAAAGTATGCAACCTTTATCGAATCACAACATAATGTTCTTTGTTGAAAGATATAGACCATTAAATCTTAATGGTATCCAAGGTTTCCTGAGCCCTGTTCCTATTAGGATTAAGGAACATTTACCAAGTTTCAATGGGAAAGGTTCAAAATCAACACGACAATACCTGTGGGAGTTTTCTAAGTTGATGCGGGATTTTGAGATTAGTTAGGAAGATGTTTTCATGAAGATTTTTGTTCGGCCAGCATATTCTATCTCTTCATGGGATGAAATTAGTGCAACTTTCATGGAACAATTTGGTGACAGAGTTAATCCAAGTTCAGCTATCAAAGGATTCATGGGTATTGAAAAGGAAGAAGATGAGTTGGTCCCTATTTTAAATCTCACATTTACAAGAACTTTGGATGAGATTCCTAATGGTTATAGGCCCAATGATGCAGTAGGTTTGGTTGTTTACTTAGCTATATTTGATGAGGAGATGAGTTATTTACTAAGAGCTAAGGATCCTAAAATATTGCAATAGTCTTATACGACAATAATGGACATTGAGAACAACTTGAAATACATAATTCCTAAGGATTATCTAGCTACAAGAGTTTGCTACCCTAAGACACCAGATGTTGAAGAAAGGTGTGAACCAAGAGGTGAAGGTCAATGTCAAAATATTTACATCCCTGTTAATCATAGTATCCATGTTGTGACTTATTATCTAAACAATAATATGAGTAAAGAGAACTTGTCTCACACAGTGAGTGTTCCTCATGTTATTGAAGATATGGG
This sequence comes from Cryptomeria japonica, assembly GCF_030272615.1. Lineage (NCBI taxonomy): Eukaryota > Viridiplantae > Streptophyta > Pinopsida > Cupressales > Cupressaceae > Cryptomeria > Cryptomeria japonica. The sequence goes on along the minus strand of NC_081412.1, from coordinate 566,905,754 downwards.
TAGTGAGAAACTATTTGACACAATTTATACAGAGATAGAGATAATTTCAGTCACCATACCATGTGACAACAACATCAGTTGTCCCAGTGAAAAGATCACATAAAGGGTCTATCCACACTCTTATGGTTCAGATGGATCTGATAGTTTTTACGAAGGAAAATTGGAGGGTTGTATATCTGATGAAGATAATGATATTGTGCAAGGTTTTCATGATGTAGATTCATTCTCTCAAAAATCAGTTGTGTGTAATGATGAGGACTTGGATATTTCCATACCATTTTTGGTTGAAGATGCTGATAAGATATAGAATTTCATGGTATGTTCCAATGAAGAAGATATGCTTAAGCATGTGCTTATGCCATGTCAACTTATTTATAATGATGGGTGTGAAGAGCTAGTCTAGGCAGATATGCCTGAAACAAGTGTTATAAGTAATGATACACTACCTACATCATCACAAATAACTCTTCATGAAATGCATCAAATTGTTCCTAAATTTTTTGATTAAGAAAGCATCTATGAACCAACAAGTGTGGTTGGAGAAGGTGAAACTAAAAGGGTTAAGAGCAGTCATGATGACCTTGTTGAAGGCTATGAGGGTCATAAGATTGAGTAGTTGTATTGTGAGGATTATAATGTTGAGAATTTTTATAGTTCAGATCGTAATTTTGAGGATGTATGTGATCTTGAGATAGGTAGGAGTTTCGGGGAGGTTTCTAATGCACTATTTGATGAGGATATAGATATGGATCAACCCATTCTTTGCCTTAATATTTTTGAGAGAGTTTTCCATCTGTTCTCCAATTCTTTGTATGGGGAGATAATTGAGAATCCAGGAATATTGAATGTTGATCAAGGTGTGATTTCTGATTTGATGTTGTTTGATGAAGATCGTTTTTCTTCCATGACTAGTTATGATAGTAATGTTGAAGGCATTTCAGACATCTATGAGCATGGTTTATATGATAAGGAAAGAGTTATCCAAGCTGATCAAGAAATTCTAGTTGTCTCTGCTATTAGTAATGTGCAAGAATACAAGTCAGATTTTTTAGTCACATGCCAGTTGAGTGACTACCATATTAGAGGAGGCATGGATGATGTCAAAAGTAGGGTTAGCTTGTAGTTTACAAATATTTATGTATGTGGTCATTTTAGATGTAATAATATTTTCAAGTTATTGATCCCATATGTAGATGAAAATCAAACTTTTGATAAGGGTAAATACTGGTGTTTTAGTTTTGATGGCCTTGGGCCATCAGTCAAAGTTTGATTTTTCAAACTACAATATAGGGTGCAGAGAGAGGAGGTTGACTCTACTACCCAATAAAGATGTACAAGTTTATTCATACTTGTACTGATGACATGGAAATTGAGATACAATAAAGGTTTGATCTTAATGTGGAAGTGCCAGGTTGGAAGACAAATGAAGGCATGGAAAGTTTGGTATCATCTGGTTAGAATAGCTGACTTAGAACAAGTGGGAAGAATATTTTATTTGATACTTTCTCCTAGGAATGACAAATGAAGTCCTTGAACTTCCTGTTCATGAATAGTTCTTGGAATTTTACTTCTTTTGAAGTATTTCTTTTCCATGAGAAGTAGATTAAGCTTAGTACATATTAGATTAGATTTCTTTCTTATTTGTGTTGCCTTTTCCAGGTAGTTTTCCTTTTGGTCTTCTATGTAGCTAGTCTACTCCACCTGATATTCTGGATCCTTGTATCATCCCTTAGTGATGATCATCCCCAATCAGAGCCACTGATAGTCCTTAAAATGATTTTGCAAAAAAATTGATGTCCTTATCAAAATTTTAGTCATTTTGAATTAATGACACTCTTTGTTCTTACCCTCAAGGTTTAGGGTTTTGGGTTTATGTGTATCCGGGTAAGTCTTTTGTTAAAAAACCCAAATCCTGTTATGTTTCTTCATTACCTTTTTTCACTTAAACATGAGGGTCTTTTTTCATCATTGAGGGGACTTGGTCTTTTTTCCTAGGCCTTGTTTCATATGGTCAGGCCCCCCTTTTATATTTTAGCAAGTTTTTATTTTTCCCTAAGTTTGGCTAAATTTTCTTGACTAATGTCTCTATGATTAATGATTGAACAACTAAAGGTTCCATAATTCTACATGTGCACCAAATGGACGATGATGTTTGAAATCAAGAGGGAAGATGCACAAAGGATAGAAGTCAATGTAAGCGGTTGTTGTAGTTGGTTTGTAAAGAGAAAGTAGATCTGATGACCTTTGCAGTCCCACAAAGGAAGATGAAGGGAAGTTAAGGACCGTGACATCGTGAGATGATGTCACGTGTCCTAGGCAGACCAATAAGGTGCAAAGGTAGGGCCACTAACAAAATTGAGATGGAAGATGACTGGACGATGCACGGTCAAACTTTTGTGGACCCTCTTTGTCATAGGGGAAAGTCAATATCATATTGACTGATGATGATCATGCGATGTGCCATGCCAGACAAGATCTATGACAAAGATGGAACACATTTCAAAATAGAGGTGGTCAAGACTATTTGTCATCACTCGTGTGGGAAAATAAAGGAGGAAGGAAATGAGCTTGTCGGTATAAGATGAACCGAGATAAGTTGAGACACGTGGACGCTGATTGGTTTTCATAAGAGCCATTCTAAAGGTTGTTCTATGCACCGAAGTGAATTGGAAAGCAATGTTGACAATTTTAGGGAGCCTTTTCAGCAATTTCCATCACCATGACAATGAGAGATGAAGATTTGTAGGTGCTTTAAGGAATCACCCTCTTGGGTTTCGCAGAGCCCGAACTGTAGAAGGATTAGCAGAAAATCCTTGTCATATATTGGTCCAAGTCCCTAAGTGTTTTAAATAGTTGGAGTTGGATTCTCCATGCACGATTCAAGGGCTTGACTTGGTTTCTACCTCTACTAATTTATAAACCCCATTCTGGGGAACCAACAAAAAAGATGACTCTGTTGGGGAATGCATAGAGTTATAAGCTTATAATGTTCGAGCTCCTTGTCAAGTGAGTCAATTCTCATGAATGTTTCCTGAGAATCTTTTGTCATTCACCTTTCAATGTAATTTCTGTCAAGATTTATCCATATTATATGATTATTCCATAATATCTCACAAGTTGTGAGTGGCGACTCTGAGATCTCTGCACCAGTGTGCATTATTTAAGAAAAAATTATAGAACCATAGAACTTGCAGAAGAGATGAAGTAGATTTGAGCTCTTATGATGAAGTACCCTGACAAGTTGAGGAAAGAAATCCACATGATAAAAGAGGAGGAGTTGCAGTCCTGCTTTGTGAACAAATCTAACATGAGAACCTAGAGAGGATGTGAAGATAGTTTCAAATCTATCACTACAACCAACCAGAAAGGTGATTTCCAGCCACTACACTACCTCCAAGTATTTTTTTATTTTCATGAGTCAAATGTATTTCCATGAAAGTCAATTGTAGAAAATGTTTCCCTATTAATTGATTTAAGAACTAAGAAAGGGATGGTAGTGATGTTTTTACATACTTCTGAGATATAATTTTCAAATTTGTGTTTGTGTTATGCATTGATTTATAGAGAAGATGTATTGTTTGCCTATGCATCCCTATAAAATATTAAATGTAAACATGCAAAGTATGCAACCTTTTCCGAATCACAACAAAATGTTCTTTGTTGAAAGATATGTTGGCATATGGACACTCCAATGAGACATTATATGTGATTGAAGGTTTTGTCATTGATGGCAACCTTGCAATCCTATGGCACTAGCAAGACATTATACCGGCAAAGCATTACACAAGCAACCTTGCAATCCTATGGCACCGGCAAGACATTATACTAGAAAAATATTATTCAAGCAAGATAGTGCACCGGCATCAATAAGATCACTCTACACCGGCACCGGCACAGAAGATGTACACTGGCATAGAAGAAAATATGTATACCAGCACAGAGGCCGACATGATTTTTGATATGTAATATTTTGTTTATTTATTGTAAGCCAACTTGGCAAATTGTAAAATGACTCTTGTATATAAAAGAGATCATTGTAGACATTTGTAGGATATGGATAGGAAGCAAAAAAAGAAAATTATAAGGCAGACCTAATGTGCAAAATATAGGTCAAGGGTATATGCAAAAGAACAGAGAAAGAACCGATATTGAATCTGGCATTGAAGATGCTATTTTAAAGTAGTATAGAATATTGGATTTGTGTAAATCCTCATTGTAAGTTAGTGTGACTTCTTATTGAGCAGTGTGCTCTAGGCAGTTGGCCTTCCTGCATGTGCAGGCCCCTATTGTAAGTAATATTCTCTTATTGGCTAGTAAGTGAATATTGTGGATCAAAAATCCCACTGAGGTTTTTCCCACACTAAGTTTCCTCATTAAACATCTTGTGTTATGGTGTTCTTTTCATGTGGATGTTTTTGATTCTGTTATTTACATTAATTCTTGCATACCAGTATACTGTTACTTTATGTTCTGCATGTTCTATTTTAAGAAAATCTCATTACCGGTCAGATACTGAATCACCCCCCCCCCCCCCTCTTAGTATCTATGGGAACCCTAACAATTGGTATCAAAGCTTGGTCCTCTATTTTCAAAAGCCTAACAACTTGAGGAAGATATTGACACCGGTAAAGATGGAAAATCTGCTGAAGCAACTTGAAGGAGTTCTTACTGACTATGATGCAGAAAAATTGAAAAATATCAAATTAGAAGATGATTTAAAAGCAGCTCAGGACATTATTCAAGCACTTCAAGAAAATCTTACTGTTACAAGAAATAAGAGAAGAGAACTTTGTGAAAAATTGAAAAATGAGAACAATGAAAAGGAATCACTAAATGATATGATAAGCAAATTGAAACAAGAGATCATGACAACAAAAAATGAAATGCAGGATATGACTATGAGATTTTGCAAAGAGATTGAGGACAAAAAGAAGAATGAAGAAGAATTGACCAGAAGACTAAGTGATGCAGCAAATGAGAACACAAGACTTAGCTATGAAAATGACATGTTGAAGACAGATCTGATGCATACTCAGAATGACTCGAATGAACTAATGAGACAAAAATATTGGAAAGGGAATTGGAAACTGCAAATCAACACAAAGAAAAATTCAAGAAAAGCTCAAAAGAACTTGGTACCTTATTGAAGAATCAAAAACCCAAAGGTGACACTTCTGGAATTGGATTTGAAGTTGGAGAAAGCTCTAATATTGCAAATACCTAGGATCACAGCAAACCGGTAAGACATTCTAATACTTACAAATTCAATGGAAAATGCTTTAACTGTAACAAATATGGTCATAGGGCAAATGAATGTAGATATAGGAATTATCAGAATATCAATCCTCCCACCAGTCAATGCTCCAAATGCAACAAAATTGGTCATAACTCTGAAAAATGCATAATGAATGTGGGATGTTATATATGTGGAAGATTTGGTCATTTATCAAATCAATGCAGGACACAAACCGGCATAGGTTATGGGAAAGCTATTCAGAAAAATAATGTAACTTGTTATGCATGTAACAAGATTGGTCATATTGCTAAATTTTGTAGAAGTAAAGGCACACCAGTAGATAACAAAAGTACTAGTTTGAAAGGTAAAGAAAAGGTTGAAGAGGTTAAGCAAGAATTCTCAAAGCAATGGATTAGAAAAGGTGATCTAAATATTAGGGATACTTCTCCACTGGTAGAACCAACAAATGCTCCACCGGCAGGACAATGTGATGCTCCATCGATAGGACAAAGTAATGCTCCATTGGCAGGATGTTCTTCATCAAATTGAAGAAAATTATCTTGAGGGTTTGGCAATCTAATGACACATGTGCTATTATTCCCTCGGTTAGAGAAAAGAAGTTGAAAATCATTCATTACCAGCAAATAAAGTTAAGCTAATACATTACCAGCAAGCAATTAATGTGGTAGGTAGCAAAAAAGACTTTATAAAATAAGGTTTTTGGCTCCATTTCATTTCACCATGAATTCAAACTTTCAGAGAGCGCGAAGATTTCCGAGCTAAGGCATTCCAAGCAAAGAGGCAAAGCACTTCAGCAATCAATCCATCCAAAGGCAGAAAAAGGTATTTATGATCATGGCGTCCTCCTCTGCACCTAAATTCATAGCAAACCCTACAGTAGTCGAAGTTATAAAATGACCTAGGCCCATGTTTCAGCTAGTTCCCAAGGTAGCTAAGAAAGATGACAACACAGGTGCTTTTTCCCAAATTCCAAAAGGTGTTGTTTATGCAGAAGACCCTAGAATGTATATTCATTGCAACATAGAGGAATTAGGTGATGAAGAAATCAAAAACATGTATAAGACTGTTATATGTGACAATTCTGGAAATGTGAAACCTGAGCATAAAATTGTTGAAACCCTAGGTTTCACTGAAATCCTCTGCATTCCTAAATTTCCCAAGGAAGTGGTTAGGATAGTTCTAAGTAGGGTACATGGTTCATTCTTTTGGCTTAACTCAATGCATAAAATTACAAAGGAAGATGTGAAAGCAGTAACAGGGTTACCCTCCATCGGTAGCAGACCCGACAAAACCAAGAAGGTCTCCAATGACTTAGTAACAAACTTAACTGGTGCAACATCTGACAAGAGATCATTGAGGGTTAATGATGTGACCGATACAAATTTTAGATTTGTTAGCTTGATTTTAGGTTACAAAGCAACTCATGCTAATAGGCTTAACTCAGTTTCTAGTTTATGCATAAAGAGTGCTTATGACATGGTTAAGGACAATGTAAAAATTGATATCTATGAATGGTTAAAGGATGAGTTAATTGGCAATTTAGTAAAAATCAAGAAGGAAAAGAAAGGAACCTTTAGATTTGGAAATTTACTTGTATGCTTAATGCTACATATAACCAAACAGGCTCCCGGTATAGGCAACAAGGATTTTGGATTCGACATACCGATAGGAAAACAATTATCAGACTTATTCAACAACATGGGTGAAAACAAGGAAAAGAATATCAATGAGTATTTTCAAGAACTAAAGGTCAAAATGAACAAAAGAATTAGACTATCACAGGAAATTGTCAACAAATACAAGGATGATATATGTTTTGTAATAAAAAAGGATGAGATCTGGATGGAAGCAGTCATCCCAATAACAATCTGGGTAACAAAGATGGGATATGAAACAGATGACCACATAGTGGAAACTTATGCCAAAGCACTTCTGGAAGCCCCCAATGAACCAAAGGAAGAAGTATTTAGTAGTGCTGAGACCATAGAAAGTCAAATTCAATCTAAGAAGAGAGTGAAAAAGGTTGAGGCATTTGTGAGAAAAGGATCCAGACAAGCAAAAGCCATAAAGGAAGATGTATTAAAGAAAACTGGCATAACTGAAGATGAGTTGGCATGCCAACAACCTGGAACTCATCTATCACTGGTAGGTACTGCCTTAGAAGGAGATATGCCAGCAACCTTTAAAAGAGTTGTCAGGAAAAGAGAGCCCTCACTGGCAACCACTCCTTCACCTAGAAGGACAAGATAGAAGCAACAAGCCGTGAGATCTCTAGTCAAGAAAGTCACACCTAAGAAGAAGCTGACCTCCAAAAAGAAGAAGAAACAAACACTGACTTGGCCCCTCTTTACATATTACTAAATGAGATCACAGAGGAAGGTAAATTGAAAAATATAGAGAAAATATATGACACTTTAATAGATGATGAGAAAGGACAAGTTGAGGAGAGTGTTATATTACACATGGACATGTATAAAAAGTTTTTGATGCAAGTCCTAAATGAAATTCCTGATGATCTATAAAAAAGACTTGAGGCCAGAAGGCAAGGAATAATTGAGTTGGATAAGAAAATTAAAATAGAAAAATTACTTGCAGTATACCCGATTAACTCACCTAAGGAAATTGATGATCTGATAGCTCAAGCCAACCGGACAGTTTTTTCCACTGCACACCGGCAAATTTCACTAATGGCAGGTAGAGTTACAGAAGTTTCAAAGGAAATAGAAAATGGTTAGGACATATTCTTGGTTGAAAAAGAAAAACAAGAAGAATATAGGAATCCCAAGCCCATTCTAGTATATCAGAAGGACAAAGGGAAAGGTAAAGTTGGTGGACCACCAAGTATCAAGATTAGAGACAACTTACCCCCACCTCCTTTAAATACTCCACCGGTAAAAACAACAACTACAAAAGATCAACCGACAGCTGAGAGTATGGATATAGAGGATAATAATCCTAATCTTGAAGTCCTATATATTGTGGATGTTGATACTTAGAAGATCAAAATAGTGGTAGATAAGGATACACTAGATAAATCAGGTATAGCCAAAGAGCCTCTGACAACAGAAAACGCAGAGCAACCGACAACAAATACAAAGAAAAAGATGGAATCTGGAACACAAATAGAGAAACCAACAGAGCTAAAGGCTCCAGAACAGATGCCACCAGTAAGAAATGAAGCAGGAAAACCAGTGCTTAAAGAAATGCAGACACAAACAGACCTACTAGAGGTCAATACAAGTTTGGTCACTTCCACCAGTACTCAGTTTGTTGGGTCACCATCAAATGTGACTGAGGTATTACTTGAATCTATCAAGAAAATAACTGATTATAGCTCACAAGCTTATAAAGTGATAGATGATTCAATTCCATTTTTGAAATCAATAGCTCCTAATTGTAATATAGACGATAAAGATTCTTTAGGCCAGTTGGATACACTTTGTAAATATATTTTTGGAAATTTTGAGCAAACAAAGGTAGAATCTGTAAAGAAAATTGTAGAAAAAGAGAAACAAAAATTCTTTGAGGAAGGAATAAAGAAGTGTAATAGGGAATTTGACACACGTCTATCGGAACTGTGCAATTTATTGAAAGAGTACAAAACTCTATATAAAGACACCTGTAAGACAAACTTTTTGACCATAGATGTAGACAAAAAGATGAGCAAGGTACAAGAAGAGATCAATAAACTTGCAGATAATTTTGTTAACTCACTTGATACATTATCAGTTTTTGAGGAAAAGATAACAAATTTTGAGGAAGAATTGCTCAAATTAGAAAGAGAGAAAGAGAAAATAATAAACAAGGCAAAATTCTTGAGATCTAAACTAAGTCCAAGATTGGACTATTTAGCATCTCTGCGGAAGGAAATCTCAAAGGCACTAACACAGGGAAGCAAAACACTAGCAAAGCACTTGCAACATCTCACCGGTACAGTATACAGAACTGAGACAGCAATAAAAGATACTAAGAAGTTTATGGATGGTATAAACTTAATTTTGGGAGATATTCTTCAGATAATAACTACCCAACTACAAGGTTGAGGTTATGGATTGGTACAACTACAAAATCTACTAACCTTTGTCATTGATGAAAAAGGGGGAGTAGTAGGATGAGAAAATTCAAAACACAGGGATCACATGCTCAGGGGGAGCTCTCACATTTTTGGTAACATTTTTGGTCCACACATTTTTGGATATTTTTTTGAAATTTCTCATGAGTGTTTCCATCAATGCCAAAGGGGGAGATTGTTGGCATATGGACACTCCAATGAGACATTATATGTGATTGAAGGTTTTGTCATTGATGGCAACCTTGTAATCCTATGGCACCAACAAGACATTATACTAGAAAAGCATTACACAGGCAACCTTGCAATCCTATGGCACCGGCAAGACATTATACCGGAAAAATATTATTCAAGAAAGACAGTGCACCGACATCAGCAAGATCACTCTACACCGGCACTAGCACAAAAGATGTACACCAGCACAGAAGAAAATATGTATACCGGCACAAAGGCCGATAGGATTTTTGATATGTAATATTTTGTTTATTTATTGTAAGCTAACTTGGCAAATTGTAAAATGACTCTTGTATATAAAAGAGATCATTGCAGACATTTGTAGGATATGGATAGAAAGCAAAAAAAGAAAATTATAAGGCAGACCTAATGTGCGAAACATAGGTCAAGGGTATATGCAAAAGAACAGAGCAAGAACCAGTACTGAATCTGGCATTGAAGATGCTATTGTAAAGCAGTACAAAATATTGGATTTGTGTAAATCCTCATTGTAAGTCAGTGTGACTTCTTATTGAGCAGTGTGCTCTAGGCAGTTGGCCTTCCTGCATGTGCAGGCCCCTATTGTAAGTAATATTCTCTTATTGGCCAGTAAGTGAATATTGTGGGTCACAAATCCCACCAAGGTTTTTCCCACACCGGGTTTCCTCGTTAAACACCTTGTGTTATGGTGTTGTTTTCATGTGGATGTTTTTGATTCTATTATTTACATTGATTCTTGCATACCGGTATACTGTTACTTTATGTTTTGCATGTTCTATTTTAAGAAAATCTCATTACCGGTTAGATACTGATTCACCCCCGCCTCTCAGTATCTGTGGGAACCCTAACAAGATATAGACCATTAAATTTTAATAGTATCCAAGGTTTCCCGAGCCCTGTTCCTATTAGGATTAGGGAACATTTACCAAGTTTCAATGGGAAAGGTTCAAAATCAGCATGATGACACCTGTGGGAATTTTATGATTTGATGGGAGATTTTGAGATTAGTGAGGAAGATGTTTTCAAGAAGATTTTTGTTCAATCTTTGAAAAGAGATACCAGAGATTGGTTTTCATATTTGCCAGCATATTCTATCTCTTCATGGGATGAACTTAGTGCAACTTTCATGGAACAATTTGGTGAAAGACTTAATCCAAGTTCAGCTATCAAAGGATTTATGGGTATTCAAAAAGAAGAAGACGAGTTGGTCCCTATTTTCAATCTCAGATTTGCAAGAATGTTGGATTTGATTCCTAATGGTTATAGGCCCAATGATGCAGTATGCTTGGATGTTTACTTAGCTATATTTGATGAGGATATGACTTATTTACTAAGAGATAAGGATCCTAAAATGTTGCAACATTCTTATAGGACAACAATGGACATTGAGAACAACTTGAAATATGAAATTCCTAAGGGTTATCTAGCTGCAAGAGTTTGCTACCCTAAGACACCAGATGTTGAAGAAAGGTGTGAACCAAGAGGTGAAAGTCAATTTCAAAACATTTACATCCTTGTTAATCACAATAGCCATGTTGTGACTTATTATCTAAACAATAATATGAGTAAAGAGAACTTGTCTCACACAGTGACTGTTCCTCATGTTATTGAAGATATGGGTAGTGAGAAACTATGCAACACAATTGATACAGAGATAGAGATAATTTCAGTCACCATACCATGTGACAGCAAAATCAGTTGTCCCAGCAAGAAGATCACACAAAGGGTCTATCCACACTCTTATGGTTCAGATGGATCTGATAGTTTGTATGAAGGAAAATTGGAGGGTTGTATATGTGATGAAGATAATGATAATGTGCAAGGTTTTGATGATGTAGATTCATTCTCTCATATATCAATTGTGTGTAGTGATGAGGACTTGGATATTGTCATATCATTTTTGGTTGATGATGCTGATAAGCTAGAGAATTTCATGGTATGTTCCAATGAATAAGATATGCTTAAGCCTGTGCTTATGCCATCTCAACTTATTTAGAATGACGGGTGTGAAGAGATAATCTAGGCAGATATGCCTGAAACAAGTGTTATAAGTAATGATACACTATCTGCCTCATCACAAATAACTCTTCATGAAATGGATCAAATTGTTCCTAAATTTTTTGGTCAAGAAAGCATCTATGAACCAACAAGTGTGGTTGGAGAAGGTGAAACTAAAAGGGATAAGAGCAGTCATGATGACCTTGTTGAAGCCTATGAGGGTCCTAAAATTGAGTACTTGTGTCGTGAGGATTATAATGCTGAGAGTTGTTCTAGCTCAGATCATAATTATGAGGATGAATGTGATCTTGAGATAGGTAGCAGTTTTTAGGGAGGTTTCTAATGCATTGTTTGATGAGGATATAGATATGGATCAACCCATTCTTTGCCTTAATATTTTTGAGAGAGGTTTTCATCTGATCTCCAATTCTTTGTATAAGGAGATAATTGAGAATCCAGGAATATTGAATGTTGATCAAGGTATGATTTCTGATTTGATGTTGTTTGACAAAGATTGGTTTTCTTCCATGACTGGTTATGATAGTATTGTTGAAGGCATTTCAGACATTTGTGAGCATGGTTTATATGATAAGGAAAGAGCTATCCAAGCTGAACAAGAAATTCTAGTTGTCTTTTAAATTAGTAATGTGCAAGAATACAAGTCAGATTTTTTAATCACATGCCAATTGAGTGACTACCATATTAGAGGAGGTGTGGATGATGTCAAAAGTAGGTTAGCTTGCAGTTTACAATATTTATGTATGTTCTCATTTTAGATGTAGTAATATTTTCAAGTTATTGATCACATATGTAGATGAAAATTAGACTTTTGATAGGGTAAATACTGGTGTTTTAATTTTGATGGCCTTGGGCCATCAGTTAAAGTTTGATTTTTCAAACTACAATATAGGGTGTAGGGAGAGGAGGTTGACTCTCCTACCCAATAGAGATATAGAAGTGTATTCGTACTTGTACTGATAATATGGAAATTGACATACAAAAAAGGTTTGATCTTAATATGGAAGTACGAGATTGGAAGACAAATGAAGGCATGGAAAGTTTGGTATCATTTGGTTAGAGCCATATCTGACTCAAAACAAGTGGAGAGAAGATTTTATTTCATACTTTCTCCAAGGAATGACATATGAAGTCCTTGAATTCCCTGTTCATGGACAATTCTTGGAATTTTACTTCTCTTGAAGTATTTATTTTCCATGAGCAGTAGATTAGGCTTAGCACATATTAGATCAGATTTCTTTCTTATTTGTGTTGCCTTGTCCAGGTAGTTTTCTTTTTGGTCTTCTTTGTAGCTGGTCTGCTCCACTAGAGATTCTGCACGTACATCAAATGGATGATGATCTTTTAACTCAATTGGGAAGATGCATGAAGGATAGCGGTCAACGTAAGAGGTTGTTGTAGCTAGTTTGTAAAGAACAAGCAGATCTGATGGCCTTCGCAGTCTCATGAAGGAAAATGCAGGGAAATTAAGGACCATGGCATCATGAGATGATTTCACGTGTCCCAGGCAGACTAGGAATGTGCAAATGTGGGGCCGCTAATAGAATTGAGTTGGAAGATGACTGGATGATGCACGGTCAGATTTTTGTAGACCCTCTTTGCCACAAGGGAAGGTCAATATCATATTAACTAATGATGATCACATGATGTGCCATGTTGGACAATATCTATGATAGAGACATAATATGTTTCAAAATAGAGGTGTTCAAGACTATTTGTCATCACTCATGCAGGAAAATAAAGGCAGAAGGAAATGAGCTTGTTGGCATAAGATAAACCAAGACAAGTCGAGACATGTGGATGCCCACTGGATTTCATAAGACTCGTTCTAAAGGTTGTTCTGTGGGTCGAAGTGAATTGGCAAGCAATGTTGATAATTTTACGGAGCCATTTCAGCAATTTCCATCTCCATGACAATGAGAGATTGAGTTGGAAATGAAGTGATTAGGGACCTATCAACAAGATCATAGGTTGCATACTATCAGGGAATCTCACAAAAGGGTAATAATCAAGAAATTATCTCCAAGAAAACTTCAAAAGGATAAGGATTCAATATCCAAAAAAGAAATTTGAAAAATAAATTGTGCCTTCAGGAAAATAATTTGATCAGAATAAAATCATTCATATAATATGAGCATTATTAGAGGGCAGCAAATTGACAGTTTGAATCTGACGGTGTCCTGGATCTGAAGGATATGATATTTTCAGTCTATTCGCTGACATGATGAGTAGAAAGCATTGAAGTGATTATTTTTTATGCATGAGCACCGCCAAGTAAGATAGTTTTGATTATAATTACAACTAAGTGGTGTTCTCAGTTGGTAGAAAGAACATAAATCTTATTATCTTCTAGGAAGGTTTTGAGAGGATGAGAATGATTTTTGAGAAATATCGTGCAAGGAGTTAGATTGAGCTTTGTGATATCGGATGAAATTTCTTCTTGAGTGAGTATTCTTATAGTCAGTGGAGCCTTCAAAGTTGGGAGGATAGTCAGTGGAGGCTTGAAATCCATTTTTCATCAGAACAAGCCCTGCATGACACATCCTCTGCATCTCCTCTGTCATTGGTTGGCAGAGGGTTCTAGGAAGGGCCTCATGGAGGAACAGAAGTAGAACAAGGTTGGGGAGGATGTAGCAGCCAGTCATCTTTAAGATGGGATGAAAGCTACAACGCCTTCCCTTCACTTTATGTTCCTCTAGAAGTCCCTTTTCCCACTTTCTCTAATCCTGGGCATGAAGGCTGGAGCTCCTCCTCTAGTTTAGGGGGGACTTTACTTCTTGCTAGGATATAATCCCTCTTGTGAAAGGGAAATGCTCTGTATAGCATCAAGGCGCATCTCACAAACCATTTGGGAGCATCGAGGGTGATAGTGGCATGACTCAAAAAGTTTTGTTTCTACCAAAATGCAGTTAGGAATTTTGGCTCTACCTCATCATGAAGTGCTAGAATGGACAAATTTTGGAGATTGTGTAATATCACAAGAAGTCTTGTAGGCTTGTGATAGGTGTCTCCTCTAGCCTGAAGCTTGTTGGCTCCCTTGAGTCTATAAAAGGGAATTCAAGGCCATGAGACAGGGTCGAGAAATCTGGTCACAAGTCTTGGGTCCAAATCCTTGGTCATGTACGTTGAGTCTAGGTGAAATGAATAGGCTGTAAAAGTCATTTATAGAGTAAATAAAATGGGTCTTGTGTCATATTTTATGCAGGTTCTTGAAGGAGTTATATGTAAGATGATTTGTAACAGAAAATATCTTTTAAATGAATGAAAACATATTTCAAATCCATTTCTCCAACATGTAACTCCGTTATGTTTTGAAAGAGTAGGATCAAGGCTTTTCTCGTTCATTACATTGTTATGGTGTATGTATTTTATGTCTTTTTCTTTAACCTAAGGGGTTAACTAAATGCTTAAATACAATTGCAGACTAACAGAGATTTAAACATGGATTCATATAAGTATTTTGGGTTGGGATATACAAGTGAGAAAGATTATAAGGCAATATTATCTTGGATATTTATCTATTAGACAAAAGTTATGTTATATTTTCATCTTATGTATTGCAAACTTAGTCGCCCAATGGATAAGACATTGGTCATGGCTTCTAAATGTCTCCAATGATAGTTTTGTACTCATAACTCATTGATAGCTCTCTGTAAACTGTGAATATCATAACATCTTTTCATTTTTGTTTATGTTTCTTCTTGTCAAAAACATCTCATGCTCCAAAGAAGGTCAAGGATCACTGAGAGCTAGCCACTATAGAATTCTCCCTCTTTGTTGAGACTTCCTAAGAATAAGATCTTCTTTGTTTTAATGTCATTTGCAAAGTGTGGTATAGAGATTCCCAGGTGCATTAAGGGATCACCCTCTCAAGTTTTGCAGAGCCCGAAGTGTAGAAGGATTAGCAAAAAATCCTTGTCATATGTTGGTACAAGTCCCTAATTTTTTTAAATAGTTGGAGTTGACTTCTCCATGCACGATTCAAGGGCGCAACTTGTTTTTTGCCTCTGCTGTGGTATAAACCCCATTCTGGGTAACCAACAAAGGATTCATAAGGAATGACACTTGCTGAAGGTTTTGCAAATGGGGTTGGAATCCAAGCGGGTTTAACCTTGGAGGGAACTCCATGGTTAAGCATGCTTTAGTTGTAGTAGTACTAGGATGGGTGACCTTCCGGAAGTCCCAATGCTTCACCCCTATGAGCATCACCTCGATGCAATGAGTGTTAATTGGACCATTAATTCTCATGAGAGATGGGTTCTTGTGAACCGCTACTCATGAAACATGGGTCAATGAGTTTGACTCAAAAACTACATTGTTGAGCCTTGATAGCAATATAATAGTTTTACGTGTTGTTGAAAATACCTCCTACTTATCAATTGATGAGCTAAAGGGGATCTATAATGAATGATTCATAAGGTACAACACTTGCTGAAAGTTTTTTAAATGGGGTTGCAAGCCAATCGAGTATAACCTTGGAGGGAACTCTGTGGTAACCGCACTTGAGTTGGAGTAGTATTGGGATGGGTGACCTCTCGGGAAGTCCCAATGCTTCACCTCTGTGAGCATCACCTAGATGCAATGAGTGCTAAGTGGACCATTCATTCTCATGAGAGATGGGTTCTTGTGAGCCACTACTCATGAAACATGGGTCAATGAGTTTGACTCAAAAACTACATAGTTGAACCCTGATAGAAATATCATAGTTTGACTTGTTGTGGAAAGTAACTTCTACTCATCAATATACATATTCTTTCATGTATGTGCATTAATCATACACATACAATGATAAATGTTAGAATATATATATTTCTATTAAAATCAAAATGTGAAAGACATACTTAGGTTTAAAATTTATTAATAAACTGTGCAATAAAAGCTATATATAAATCTTAATATTCAATGATACACAAATCTGAAAATTATAGTATTTTATTAAAGTAAAATGAGTTTTGAAAGGTCCCCAAAACCATTTACAATTAAATTACATCAAAGCACTGCTAAACAACATAAAAAAAAGACTTGACAACCAACCATCAACAAAAAAATAACTAAAATAGGGGCATAGACCGAGACCAACCTACTGTAATTCTTTAAGAATTATAGCAACTTCAAGATCCTTTTGAATGGTTTGATCATATAACTTCGTAACCTCTTGAATGACTTGGGAGTGATCATCCACCATTTAAAACTAACTCTTTGTATCCTAGCCGAAGGCCCCTGCAACTTAACAACACCCTTTTTACCTTGATCATAAACATTACCAGCAACATTTGCACTATCCCTTGAAGGCTTGCCAATTTTCTCATTCTCCCTAACCCTCAACTTCTTAACCTTGTTATTAAGCACATGGAGACTAGAAACGCTGTTTTGGATAGCAATCTAGCTGACATTCACCATTGTATCAAGCTTTTTGTTAACCTTGATGATAGTCTCCTCTAGTATCTTAATTCTTTTGTCATGATTGAGTTTCATAACCTTCAAATCCCTACCTATTGTTGTCAATTTTTGCTGAGCTAAATCATGAGACAACCCCTACGAGACTTGTCTATTTTGTATCTCATGTACTCTAAGATTGGTTGACTTACCTTATAAGTCATGCCCTTTTTTGTGTTTTAGTTAAGCATCTTTTTATTTGGAGTTAGTGTTTTATTTTGTGTTTTTCATGCAAATCGAGTTTTAAAACCCAAACTGTATATTTGAGTCCATGTCTCGCACATCAAATTTTAAAACCCGAAGTGCAAGCTTGTTGCCTTTTTTTGGCAGGAAAACCCTATCTGCATGTCTGCCTTGTATGCAGGTCGGGTTCCTGCAGGTCAACCCTTCCAAAAATGCAAATCAGGTTTTAAAATATGACTTGCAGGTGACCTCAAGGGCAGGTCGAGTTTTGTTTCCCAATCTACATGGTGTGCAAAGTGCATTAAATGCACTTTTAGTTAAGTTTATAAATGCATTTTTAGGTCTTAATCTATATTTTAAGATCAATAAAAAAAAAAATTTAGCTCTGCAAGTTGTGTTCTTCATTATGAAAGCATGTGGAGTCTTCTTACTTCGGATTTTCTTTGGATTCCATCGATCTTTGGCTAATTTCAATAAGTTTCTACTGCTTTCCTTTCTTTTTTTGTGTTTTTCTTCATGTTTAGGGTTTCATTTTTTTTGTTTAGTGACAGTTTTGGCATGTCAGAGTTTTTAACTCTGACATCTTTTTTTTTCTTTCCTAAGTTGTAGGTCGGGTTTCTTAACCCTACCTACAAGTTTGTGTTCTTAGCAAATCAAAATTCAAATTCTAACCTACAAGATTAATCTGCTCATGAGGAGGTCAAGATTTTGATCCTAGCTTGCCATTTTGCTTTTCCCTCAACATGTTCTTCATGATGGGATTTAAATCTCGACATGACGATATAATCCACCCAAGTGGCATGTTGGGATTTAAATCCCAACATGTGCAGTATGCTCTTCCCTTGAGCAGGTTGGAAAATAAATCCCAACCTATCATTTGATCCTTTTGATAAGGTAGGTTGGGTTTTAGTTTTTGACCTACTAGTTTGTTTTACTCAAAAGACATGTCGAGTTTTATTTCTCGACATGGCATACGATCTACCTCCAAGAGAATGTCAAGTTTTAAAACCCAACATGCCTTTTGCTTTGCATGAAGATGCAGGCCAGGAAATAAATATCGACCTGCAAATTGACCTACCCCATGTGCAGGTTGGGATTTATTTCTCGACCTGCTGCTTTTGTTCTACCCTAGTGCAAGTCAGGTTTTATTTCCTGACCTACCAATCATGTCATGCCCTTGACATGTCAGTTTTTAAAACTTGACATGTCGATTCATTTGTTTTATCCTGCACATCAGGTTTTAAAACCCAATATGCAGGATCGACCTTCCATAGTGCAGGTCGGGTTTTAAAACCCGACCTACTAATTTTCCTGTTGTTTTTCATCCTAAGGCATGTTTTTTCTTCTGGTTTTCATTCTAATCAACAAGAAGGTAACTCTGATGATGTTTAATCTCTAAACACTGATCTTTGGTGTTAAAATGTAGTCTTTGGCAAATGTCTAAGCCCTCTCCTAGCAAATCAATAGGGAAGAAGATGAAGTACAAGTACGATAATTACTCAAACATGTTCCCAGAAAGCTCTATCAAATCCTATGTGGATCAGATCTAGGACACTGAAATAGGGCATGTTGATATGGAGGAGTTTCTGAAAAGAGTTCAGGAGGCCCCCTCAAGGATGACCTGTCTCATAGCTAGCAAGCTCCACAAATATGCATCTTTCTCAGTAGCAGCTCATGATCTTGACTTTGTATTAGCCACAATAGAACACTTTGATCATACTACTAGACAAATCAAAGATGCAGATGGGAATGTAGTCATTTGTCTTGATAGCGAATACTTTAATAGTGTTTTCAAAGGTTCTTATATAGAGGAAGTTGTAGATATCACTCTGACAAGTGCACATAAATGGTATGAGGAAAATGAAGATAAGTGTAAGAAAACAATCAATAATGTTTTCTTGCAAACTGCTAGAAACTCCATAACATCCCATTGGCCAAAGATCTTTCATAGGAGTGATTTCACTAAGGAGTATAATGATATTGTCACCTTGTTGTCATGAATAAAAGGGCTTCCAGATTCTCACTACTTTCAAACATGGATGTGTTGGTATATGAATATCATCAGGAAAGGAAATGCCAAGATAGTCTGGGGTGAAAAAAACAGTGATGCAATTTGCGAACAATTTAAGAAAGTCAAAACCACCTTGAAATTGTATATGACTTCCTACCCTGTGTATGCAGCCACCTCCATGAGGCAATTTCCAGGACTGTCTACAAAAGGTGATAGAAGGAAAACTCCAGTATGGGATTATTACTCTTAGTTGACCATTGCTAATTGGACTAGTCACTTTTGAAGGGTCAATGATGCCTTCTTTGTTGTATGGAAATGCTTATTTGACAAAGAGTTGTAGAAAAAGAGACTTTCTAATGCATCATATAACAAAGTTTGTGAGTATGGATGCATCTTCTTGCTATTTCCTACATTCACATACATCTATCTAGGTTGCTTCACTGGTGAACCTTTTATGCTACCAAGGTATCCATATGATAAGATTATTGTAATGGAGCTATGTTGTCAATTAGTTTATGTACATGAGAGATAGTCTTCTTCACACAACACTGGTCTCAAGTCTTCCCAGTCTATTGGTAGGTATTTAGTAATAACTGTCATGCAGCTGCAATACAAAACCCTCAATAGATCATTACAAGCATGGTTAGCAAATTTAGAAAAAATAAAGATAAAACCATGGCTAATCGATCTATCACCTCCTAATAAATGTGAGTGTAGATTTTCTCTCAGATCTAGATAAGAAAATTCCAGTGACTTGACTACACCTAGATGGAGGATTTAAGATGATAATGATGCATTTAAGCTAGAAAAGAGAATGATTCAACAATTACGCTAGAAAATAAGCTAGATCTAAGAATGCAATTGCCTATGATAACAATTCTTAAATGATATGCTAAGATATATTATGCCCATAGTAACAATGCATAAGATGCAAATGAGATGGGATGATTATTACTCCAAAATGGGGTCTATTTATAGGATTTCCAAGGCCAGGGGTGAGGTCGCAGGAATCAACGGTCAAGATTGAGTCTAAATATATCAATGGTGAAATTGGAGGAGTTTGGAAAAGAGGTTGGATGAAAGGGAACATTTTCCATCTCTATGGTGACAAGTGTCAAGAAGCTTCCAAGAGAGGTTGGATGAAAGGGAACATTTTTCATCTCTATGGTGACAAGTGTCAAGAGGCTTCCAAGAGAGGGAACATGTGGCTCAAGAATGTCATGTGTCTCAAGGGGAGAGTATCCACACAATAGGAGGTTAGGATGTGCAAGCCAAGATAGGTTTAATTAAACCCAGGGTTAGATGGAATGGGTTAGGTTAGGTGGTTAGAAGCTAGGAGGCATGTGGGTTATTTGAATTTAAAAATTTAAATAATAGGAAAAGACTAATTAATTATCAACAACTCATAAATTGATTTGTTTTAATTAATTAGAAGATTAGAAGAAATGATTTTAAATGGGGAGGGATTAATTAATTTGAATTAATTAATCAAAGGGGACTATTGAAATGAACCTATTAAATAAATCCTTAGATTTATTAATAAGTAGATGAAAATGGAGAATTTAATCAAATTCCTGATGAATTTAATTAAATTGGGGAGGAGGATTAATTAAATAATTGCTTATTCAATTAATTATCTTTAGACCATTTTTAGGTGTATACACTAACCACTCCTAAAGACAAGAACATGGAGGAGGAAATGTAGTGGGTGACAATGAGAAGATTCAAAGCTCGGAATAACTTTTTTTTCCATGGAATGAAGAATAAGATCCATAGGAATTATGTACATGTACATCTACTAGAGGATGTTTGGTCAGATTGTAGAGATGATGAAGATGTGAGGAAACTTGATTTCAATCGCCTCACACTTGAGCAAATTGAAAACTTGAATTTGGCCAAAATTCCAGATACATGGGAGGATACTACTAATGATGTTGTGGATCCCATTTATTTCAAGAACAACATTTCTAATACTCTTCCTCTTATTCAGTGGTCACAGAAGGAAAACAAATCCACTTCTACAAGATTTGTCCCCATCATGGCAAATACCAATGCATGACTGCTAAATAAAGGCATAAGGATGAAACAACTCCCTACAAGTTTTGGTGAGGAGAAGGATGATGAAGGTCCTGTGGGTAAGACGTCAGAAATGAGAACCAAGAATAGATAGGATCCACATGAGGTACCACCAGTTTCATCTCCTAGGTCAAAAGGGAAAAAACCTACATACAAGTTCACTATAAAAGGGCCAAAGAAAGGAGAATCCTTATCTCAAGCTGCACAAAAGGATTTTTCTAGGGAGCCAACATCAAAGGAGCCATAAAAAGGACAAGAGAGATAGAAATACCATAGGAAGAAGAAATGCAAGATGTGGGGGAATCACTTCCACCGTTAGTTAATACAATTTCTACAACAACAGAAGTTCTTGCTTCAACTCAGGTAACCATTCATTCTATTGAGTCTGATTTAGATGAAGAAGATGAAGAATAGGATGATGAGGGCTTAGATGTTGGAGAAGATGATGAAGAGTTTGTGACTTTGTCAAGCCTTCCAAGTTTTGATGATGTACCTATGTCTATGGTTGAATATTTAATCTTAGACTTCATGGAAGCAATGGTACAAATTTCTCAAGAGCAACAAGTAGTGATGCTTCCTTCAGGAATTGTTACTATAGAAGCTTTGCCACTTGTTTTGACCGTTATTACTATGGAAGCTCCACCATTGGTTTCTACTATTGTGGCAACAACATCTTCTTCTTAGATTCCTAATGTTGTTGATACAACTGCCCTTGTGCCAATATCCCAAGTTGTTGTAACTACAAGCCAGACCACAATACAAGTATACGTGACTGTGCAAATCGGTACCACAACTCCAACAACAAAATCATATCTTCCTCCATGGTTAGATATTGTGGCACTTAAAAGAAAGAAGCAGGTAATCTCACCAGATGATTTTGATTTTGATCAATTAGGTCTTGTCAAGTAGAAAGCCACCAAGAAGCCCAAGACTATGTCTAGAATCTTGGTTGATCCAGTAAGCAAAATGAAATATGCTGAGGTCTTGGTGTCATCTTCAGATAAAGACAAGGACAACATTCAACCTGTGGATTATGTTATGCAAACTATGGAACTTGGTGTAAAAGCACATGAGAGTGTTAAGAAAGACTCTCAAACTGCTTTCAATTATCTCATGCATAGACTACATCAGGAAAGGGATGAGAAGATTGAATGGAGGCAGAAATGTGAACAACTATCTAGCGTCTTCATAAAATTATGCAGTGATCACAAGAGGTTCAACCAATAGTTTCTTCAGTTGACACAAAAACACTTTAAAAAGTAGAACAATTGGTTACAAGGGGCAAAGTAATGGAGGAATGGATCAATCATTTGAAGTCAAAAGGGTCACATCTCATTGACTCTGCAGTCAAGCTTTTGATAGATTTTGAGAATGCACAAGTACAAGTTCAGGATGTACAACCTTTATTATCCCAAGAAATAAGAGAACTTGAGACAGATTTAGGGCTTTGGGATAAAATGAGAGAATATAGAGTAGGCATCCTTGTTGATAACAACGTAGTATTGACACAGGGCGAGTACATCCAAACCTAATCAATAGTGGCACACAAGGATGAGCTAATGAAAATGTTGGTAAAAGATCTGAATTAGGATAAGAAAGCGTGTGCTGATGCAATTGCAAATATTTCATCAAGGATATCAGAATTACCTTACCAGTTATTTGATACAAAACAAAAGGTTTTATCCAGCGAAACCATTAAACATGAATTCCTCACCATGATCAACTAGTTAGTAGATGATCAATTTCCTCTAGTGTCATTTGATAAGTTGATTGAAATTCAAGTCAACTTAGATGATCTTGCATCAGTTTTGAAGAAAGCTAACAGTGTTTATGTAGAAGTTGGAGATTCCATATCTCATGTTCATGCCATTTCTAATGTGACTTCAGGGCCAGACAAATCTGAGATGCAAGCTACACTGGCATGATTCGAGGAATTCTAGAAAATCAATGAAGGGGGGAGATAAATAATAAAGTGCCATTGACACTATGTAGTTTTCATGTAGTTGCATCTTTTCTTACTACATTAAATTTTCTTGCAGTTGCATTTTTATTTTATGCAATAGTTGTAGTCAAGTGGGACTCTACAGTTGAATTAGTAAACCATGTCCACATTTTTCTCCACTCCTTTCCTATAAAAGGAGGAACCTCATTTGTAAATATTTATCTTGTATATGCTAAGAAAAAACTTTGCCGAAATTGTTGCCTCAACTAAGACTTTGAGTTTTTTGTTGTGAAGATTCAATCAAGCAAATAAAGAAAGCAATTCCTTTTGATTCCAAACTTTGTGTTGGGCCAAAGATTTTTTCTATGAGTGGATGTTCATAAGTTCATTTCTTATATGTGATCTTTAATTCCTTGATATTGGTGGCATTTTTGTTCATGTGATTAAGGGAGCATCTAAATTGTGGCAAATAGACTTTGAGCTATTTTTTATATTTTGGAATTAGTATTGTGATACAGTGATTAAGTAGTAGGATTTGTACTATTGCTAGTTGCTTTAGATTATTAGAAGTTTCATATATATATATATATATATATATATATATATATATATTGAAGACTTTGAGCTGCAAGTTATATTAGTTATAATTGTTATTGATTTGAAAGTTAGATTGTACTCACATAAGACTTTGCGCTTATGCACGGTTTTAGAGATGTAGTTTAGTCATTGTATGCAAGTTTCATTAGTTGGTTATTTTGTAAGAAGTTTCATCAAGTAAAGGGATATACGTTAATTCAGAAAAAAGAGAATTATATGCCTTAAACTTACCCCTGAATTTACTTTCAAAGTTGTTGAAATACCCAAATTCTACCAGGGAACCTTCCCTTGATGAGAGGAGAGACTTTGTCTCAATATAGCTGTGTGTGAAATACATATTTTGTCATTGATACACTAGTGACAAAATATTCACCCAACACTAGCCACATCTTGAAGTAAAGGTAGCATGTTCGATTTATCCTCCTTGCCCTTTCCAAAATCATCTCCACTCTCCAAGAACTCAAATCTACTAGGAAGGGTATGCAAGCTTTATTTAATAGTGTTAATTTAAGAGTTGAACTAGTTGGAAAGTTTCAATTGTCCCCATGCCTCATTCTTCATCAAACTCATAATATGCTCAATCCTCTCCATGGGAATGTGATTAGGAAAGACATTGTCCTCACCTCCCAAATTAACCTTCACCATTAGAATGTCCTTGTCCAGCTTCCTAAAATCAAAGTCAAGAGTAGCATCCTCAATACTATGATCATACAAGCTTTGTTCTTCTCGAGGCTCCTTCCCCTTCTCCTCACCCCCGAGCTTAACTCTTTTATCTATTTTAGGCTTTTGAACAACAGAATAAACACACTTCTCATCCTCACTATCTATGGAGAAAACACTAGACTAAGAAATATTAGGTTTGGGGAATTTCTTAAAGCTCTTATTAGAGGTTGACCTCCTTTCCACCTAAATCATACTATTCATCCTCATCTTTAGGTGCCATGTACTTTGAACTAGTAGACATATCTGACTAATGAACTCAAACATTCTTAGCAAATTAAATCTTAGGTCTAGTCATCTTTAGGGGAATGGAGATAGATTTAGCATACTCTATAATAAGGAATATG
This sequence comes from Cryptomeria japonica, assembly GCF_030272615.1. NCBI lineage: Eukaryota > Viridiplantae > Streptophyta > Pinopsida > Cupressales > Cupressaceae > Cryptomeria > Cryptomeria japonica. The sequence continues at coordinate 566,880,887 of NC_081412.1, read as the reverse complement.
AGACCCTCATGAAGGATAGGGGAGCTAAAAAAATTCTTATGACCGTTAACACCAATAGTGAAAGAGGAAAGTGTTAGAGTAATTGGGTATTTACTTAATTAATTAAACAATATTTGTTTAATTCTTTAAGTTCCCTATTATCTTTTTACACTTAAGCTAATATTAGGTGCATAATAATTAATTCCTTTATTAATTATTATGTGCAAGCCTAAGGTTTTCCTTTTTGGGGTTTTTTGACCTATTAAAGGTTAATTTTCTTTTCTTTGCATTATGTCATTACACATTTTTGTGAATATTGAGCTCTCCTCTTTTGAGCATATTTTCCTGTGTTCTGTTATTCAAATTGGTTTTTGCTTCATTGCTTCTCCTTGTGATAGATTGTTTTATCTTGTAGAAGATATTTAGGTTCTTGTGTTGTTGTGTTTCTCAACTCCAACATGGTATCAGAGCTCAGATCTACAACCATCTGTTCCTATTTTTGAGAATTTTTGCATTGGAAGTAGATTTGGGGTTTCAAGCAATTTTTTTGTGTAGTTAGGGATAGGCCTTTTATGCACACTTTAGGCCTTAACAAACCTCACCATCATGCTCAGAAGGCCCAAAAACCCCTATAGTCATATAAAATTTGTCTATTTTTTACTCCTGAGCATCTGGGTGAATTTTTTCTCCAAAACCAGGTCTACGGCTCTAGCACGCAAATGGAGAAAAAATTCCTTTTTATGGCATGCAGGCCAGATTTTTTATTTTTTTAAACAAAATCACAAAAAAAAAAATTTAAAATCAAAAGATTAAGAAAGGCAAAAAAAAAAGAAAGTTTTAAAAAATTCTTTTTTGGGGGGTTGCAATTGTCAGAGGGTACCGTAGATTTGACAGTTTGGTTGACGTACAGCGGCTGGACCTGTCAATCTAGCCCCTACCAGAAATGGCCCCCGGCCCCCACCTACCTTCCAGCCCCTGTGGCTACCTCTAGCCCCCTCCACTGTGCCACCGCCGACATCCTTCTGCACCCATCGCCGTCGGCTTCCTCCTGTGGTCGGCGCTGCCGCCGCGCTACTCCCCACAAGCGCAGCCACCTACTGCGCTCTGCCAGCACTAGCGCCTGCTCCACTCTATAGCACCTCCTCTGCTCCACCCGCCTACTCTGCTCTACCCATGCTCCTCCCACTACCCGCCGCTCCTCCTCAAAGCACCGCCGGTGCGCCATCGAAGCACCACCAGAGCTTGGCTCCTCCACTAGACCACCACCCTCTAGCCTTTTTGAGGGGGGGTCATTTTTTGGCCCTATCTTGAGCATCCAAAGTCATTTTTTGGAAAAAAAATAGGCGTCAGAAAGCTAGTTCCGAGCCAGACATTGTGGAGTTGGATTTTTTTTCCTGAATCTGTTGTTTGATTGTACTTTTTCCCAGTCAAAGTCAAGCTTCTTTTCTGCACTTTCGGGGTCGTAGATTGTGCAAACGGACTCCGTTTTTCAAAAATGAATAGGCATTGGAAAGCTCTTAGCAAGCTCTATTTAGATTTGTGATCTTTTTTCTCAAAATTTTCATTAGGTACATGAGATATCAGTTTGAAGTTTTTTTGCTTATGCACTACTTCCTTCTCATCAGCTTGTACTAGGGTTTGGGTTTATCTATTGTGGGGGGGTGTTTTTTCTTGCATTCTATCATTTATATCAAAAATAAAGAATACCAAAAATCTCAAAATAATCAAACCCTTCTACATCTTCTATCTATTCTAAAAGATCACATAATAAAAAAAAACCAACAAGCAAGTGCAGGTGCAGAGTTTTTTTGTTCTCATGTCAAATCCTTCAGTTGAGTTGTTGACTTCACACAACTATCACACCTAGAAGCCCCGCATCATGAGGCTTCTCAGGGCATGGGGGTTGTGGTCTTGTTTGGATGAGGTTCAACCAGTATTGCAGCGTCCTTATGAGCTTCTTCAACACAGGAACAAGATGGATGAGGCCATGGGTTTGCTCTCTTTGCATATATCTGACAGTCTTCTGTTTCACCTTGATGAGTTGCTCACTCCTCGGGCTATGTGGTTTAAGTTTGATTCCCTCTTCGGGCGGGTTAATGAGATTCAGGAATTACAGACTGAGGTAGAGTTGGTTTCTTTGTCACCTAATTCCTTTCCCACTATTGAGGATTTTTTGAACAAGTTCAAGACTACTAGATCTATTCTTCAAGGATGTGGCAAGATCAAGATAGACACAGAGTGCATTCATTTGATTCTTTTGAAGCTTCAGGGTCACTTTCAGTTGTTTGCCTCTACTTTCTACTCCACCATGGATGGCTTGGGTGCTCATTTCAACATGCCTACCTTTGATGTCTTTTGTGAGCATTTGTCTCATGAGCAGTCTTATCTTTCTCAACTAGATAAGATCTCAGGCTCCAAGAAAAAATCATTGGTTTCTCAGTCCTCTAAGGAGAAGGAGAAACAAAAGCAGAAACTGAAGCCCAAGAATAATTCTACAGGCAGTGAGTCTTCCTCCAAGCCACCTCCTAAGTCTGATTCTAAACCTCCATTTCCTCCAAAACAAGGGAAATCTTCACAGTCTGGTGAGTCTTCCTCCAAGACTAAGAAGAAATCAGGAGACACTTGTAGTTTTTGTGGCAAGAAAGGACATCCTATTTCCAGGTGTTGGAAACATTTAGAGGCTTTAGAGGAAGCCATGCAGCAGCATCACATCTCCTCACCTCAGGCATCTTCTCCTTCCACCGGGAAAGGTCATGCTCTCACTACTCAAGCTTCGACCTATGGGTCCACATGGATACTAGATTCTGGTGCTTCTCACCATATCACTCACACTCAGTAGTTGGTTACTTCTCTTGCCTCTTGTGGTATTTCACAAATTGCAGTGGGTGACTCAGTTCAGCTTTCAATCTTGGGTTCAAGTTCTATCTCTTTGGATGGGGGTACTCTACAGGATGTTCTGGTTGTCCCTGACATCTCAACGAACCTCCTATCCATTTATCAGATTTGACACTCTGTCTCTGGTAAGATAGTTGAGTTCTCACCACATGTTGTGGTTATTCGGGACCTCCATGACCTTGATTTGGTTGTGGCTACTAGGAGTGTTGATACTGCATATCATCTCTACAACTTTGATGAATTTGAGCCCCCTTCAGGTACAGGTTCATCTCTTATAGCACATGCAGATTCAGTGAGTCATCTTTGGCATGAGTGCTTGGGCCATGTCAATTATAGATATCTTTAGCAAATGAGTATACAGGCACTTGTTCTTGGGCTCCCACAGATTTTCTGCACTGATGGTGTTTGTCATGGTTGTGTGCTTGGCAAACATCACAGAGATCCCTTTCTGAAGGGAAGAGCTTCTTGTGCTTTGGTACCCTTGGAGTTGATTCATAGTGATCTCATGTCATTTCCCACTCCTTATTTTTCAGGGGCCAAGTATGTACTCACTTTTATTGATGACTTCTCCAGATGCACATGGGTGTACTTGCTTAAGTACAAGTCTGATGTCTTTGATTCATTTCGAATCTTTAAGACATTTGTAGAGAAGCAGTCTGGCTGTTCTATTCGGCGGATACATATAGATAATGGGGGGTAGTATGTGAATCAGGCTTTCAAAGATTTTTGCACTGAGCATGGTTTACAGCATCAATTTACTGTTCCCTACACCCCTCACTAGAATGGTGTCACTAAGCGTAAGAACAGAACTTTATGGGAGATTGGCGAATCATATGATTCAATCCAAGTCCATGGATTCATCTTTTTGGGCTGAGGTAGTCAATTGTGCCAACTATATTCATAATCAGATGCCTCACAAGGTGATTTGACATATGACTCCTGAGGAGGCTTGGTCTCATGACAAGCCTAATGTTTCTTTTTTCCAAGTGTTTAGCAGTGAGGCATGGGCTTTTATTCCTGATGCTCAGAGGAAAGCCATAGAGCGGAAGAGCCGACCCCTCATTTTTGTTGGCTACTGTGAGGATGTTAAGGCATACAGGTTGTTTGATCCTAATTCCAAAGAGGTCCTATTTTGATGGGATTTTCAGTTTGATGAGCACCTTCCCACAGTGGATACCCGACTCCAGTGTCTACTCCTCTACCTACTCTGACCACTGCACCCCTTCAGGATCTTTTTGAGGATGATTCTGATGATGGTGTTGATGATCTGCCATCCCCACCTCCACCTACTCCACCTCATATGCCCAAGTGGGCTCACCTTACTGTTTAGGCGGTTGGTCCTATGGCTGGTGAACCTTCAGATACTCGTCGCACCCGCTCTCATACTATGGGTTCTAGTCTTTTGAGTCATGTTATTTCAGATGATCCTCAAAAGTTTTCAAAGGCTACCAATCACCCTAAGTGGGATTGTGCTATGGAGGAGGAGTATTCTTCTTTGATGAGGAATCATACTTGGGATCTTTGTCCTCTTCCTAAGGGAAGAAAGATGGTTAGGTGTCACTGGTTGTATCACACTAAGTATGTTGTTGATGGTTTCATTGATAAGTACAAAGCTCATCTTGTTGTGAAGGGGTTTTCATAGGTTGAGGGTATTGATTACTCTGAGACATTTGCCCCTGTCGCCAAGATGAACTCTATTCACTTTGTACTATCTCTTGCAACTTCTAGGGGATGGCCTATTTTTCATATGGATGTGAAGAGTGCCTTCTTACATGGGGATATACAGGAGGAAATCTACATGGAGCAGCCTTAGGGATTTGTGCAGGATAGTTCTTTGGTTTGCAGACTTCAGCATTCATTGTATGGTCTCAAACAGGCCCCTTGGGCTTGGTATGAGAAGATGGATTCTTTCTTGATCTCCACTGGGTTCACCCATAGTCATTCTAATCACACAGTGTATATTCAACTTCTTGAGGGTATGATCCTGATTCTTGTGCTATATGTTGATGATCTCCTCATCATAGGTTATATGTTGATGATCTCCTCATCATAGGTAGCTCATCCTCTATGATTTAGCATACCCAGCGAGCCTTGATGGATCAGTTTGAGATGATATATCTTGGTCTTCTGCACTATTTCCTTGGTCTTCAAGTGATTCAGTCTTCCAATGGGATCTACATTTACCAACAGAAGTATGCTCTTGACATGCTTCAGTGCTTTGGCATGCTTGATTGCAAGCCTGCTCCCACTCCTTTTCAGTCAGGGGTTGTTTTGATTACTACTTGTCTTACACCTTCAATAGATTCTACACTTTAGAGGCAGTTGGTTGGTAGTTTGTGTTAGGGTTTCAAGCAGATCCGAAGAAAATATGAACTAACAATTATATGCATATTTAAATACAAAAGATAAAGAAATAAAACAGGACATAGATAACACAAAGATTTAACATGGTTCACCCAGAATGGGTTACATCCACCATACACAGCCATCCAATCTTTCTTATTATCCAGCAAAAATAGTACATCAACCTTACAATGCCTTAAGCATCCCCACTGCTTATAACATGCATTTTTAGGGCAACAAACAAAGTCGACCTTTTTAGGGTTTTATTACCCCGGTGAGGATACATGTTGAGTGTACAATACTTTACTGATCAGTCACCACATATCAACAATCTCCCACTTGGAGACTAATCAAGCTCCACGCCAAACAATCTCCCAATTGGAGACTAAAACTAGATGACACCACTACACTTGCACCATCCACTGGATAAAAACACCGGGACTCGACTAGTATAAATTCCACAATAATCAATCAAGAAGACCAAAAGAAATTGATGAAGAAATCAACTTCTCCTGTGGAACTTCCTTCGTGAACATATCGATAGGATTATCACTTGTGTGAATCTTCTCCAGTCGTAACTGACCCTCCTCCAAAATAGTCTAGATGAAGTGGTACCTGAGCTGAATGTGATTTGTCCTTGAATGAAAAATAGAGTTCTTCACAAGATGAATGGCACTTTGGCTATCAGTATACATGGGCTATCCTCTTGTGTCTAACCCAATTCCTCCAGAAAACATTGTAACCAAATCATCTCCTTGTCGACTTCTGTAGTAGCAACATACTCAGCTTCAGTGGTTGAAAGTGCAACAACCTTTTGCAGCCTAGAAATCCAACTGACTGTAGTTCCCCCTATAGTAAAAACATACCCTGTAGTACTCCTCCGTGAATCAATATCACCTACCAGATCAGAGTCAACAAATCCACTCAGAGTAGCATTAGATCCTTTGAAACATAATGCCTTCATAGTAGTTCCTTTCAAATACCGAAGAATCCATTTCACAACATTCCAATGCTCCATACTTGGATTACTCATAAACCTGCTCACAACTCCCATTGCATGTGCAATATCTGGCCTTGTGCATACCATTGCATACATCAAACTGCCAATAGCTAATGAATATGAGATGTTAGACATTTTATTTACCTCTTCCTGTGCCTTTGGGCACATCTCCTTAGTCAATTTGAAATGATTGGCCAAAGGTGTACTAACTGCTTTTGCATCCTGCATGTTAAATCTTTTCAACTCCTTCTTTATATACTCACTTTGGGACAAATTCAAGGTTTTATTCTTCCTGTCTCATGTAATCCTCATACTGAGAATTTGCTTAGCTACACCCAAATCCTTCATAGCAAATGACCTGGCTAATTTATGTTTAAGATAATTTATATGTTGCATGTTAGACGCAGCAACAAGCATGTCATCAACATAAAGCAACAGGATAATATAACTACCATTATCAAATCTTTTAAAATATACACAATGATCAGAATGACATCTATGATAACTGTGTTCAGCTATGAAACTATCAAATTTTAAATACCATTGTCGAGGTGCTTGCTTTAGGCCATACAAACTTTTCTTCAACCTGCACACCAAGTTCTCCTTACCTTTGACCTCATATCCCTGTGGTTGCAACATGTAAATTTCCTCCTCCAAATCTCCATGGAGAAAACCTATTTTGACATCTAATTGTTCAAGATGTAAATCATCTGCAGCCACAAGACTAAGTACAGTTCTAATTGAAGTCATTTTTACAACTGGGAAAAATATTTCATCATAATCTATACCATTTTTCTATGCAAAACCTTTTACCACAAGTCTGGCCTTATATCTTTTCTAACCTCCTTCCTCCTCCTTCAACTGATAAACCCATTTGTTAGGTAAGGCTCTTTTTTTTGCAGATAAAGGGACTAAGTCCCAAGTCTTATATTTCATCAAAGAGTCCATCTCCTCTTTCATGCCTAGCTCCCACTGTTGTTTGGCATCCACCTGCATTTCTTCTTCATATTCTTCTGGTTCACCAAAATCAGTTAATAAAATAGAATACAAAGAAGGAGAAAATCTTTCAGGGGGTCTACTTGACCTCGTAGAACGTCTAACACTTGTAGGAGTTTGTGGGACAATCTGTTGTTGTTGAGCATTAGGTACCTGTGGCATTTCATTTTCAAGAATCTCATCCAACACCACATATTCTTGTTTGTCATGTTCATGCTTTTTTTCATGCATCTGTTCTTTATACATAACCTTCTCATTGAATATAACATCTCTACTTCTAATTATTTTCTTATTTTCAAAATCCCATAACCGATAGCCATATTCATCTATCCCATATCCAATGAAGGTACATTTCTGAGATTTAGCATCAAGCTTGGTTCTATTTTCTTTATCAACATGGACAAAAGCTTCACAACAAAGGTTTTCATAAAAGAATAATTTACCTTTTTACTAGTCCATGCCTCCTCTGGAATACCACCATCCAAAGGGGTTGAAGGTCCTCTATTTATCAAATAGATAGCAGTATGTACAACATCTGCCCAAAAATGTAAGGGCAATCCAACATGCAATCTCATGCTCCTCATGCTTTCCATGATAATCCTATTCATTCTCTCTTACACACCATTTTCTTGTGGAGTTCCTGGAACTGTCTTCTTCTTTTGAATTCCATTTAAGGAGCAGTAATCTTCAAATGCTTTGTTGCAATACTCACCTCCATTATCCGATCTGAGACACTTCAACTTTTTTCCTATCTCATTCTCAACCAGAGCTTTCCATTTCTTAAAAGTTTCAAAAACATCTGATTTTTGTTTTAGGAAATATACCCATGTTTTTCTAGTTGATTCATCAATAAAAATAACATAATAACAAGTTCCACCAAGAGATGATACCTGAGCTGGTCCACATACATCTGAATGCACAAGCTCTAACTTCTCACTCTTCTTCTCTTTCCCAACCTTGAGATCTGACTCTTTTCTGTTTACCATAAACACAGTTTTCACATAACTCTAAATCAATCTTCTTTAGTCCTAGCAATAGATTTTTAGAGTGAAGGATTTTCATCCCTTTCTCACTCATGTGCCCAAGCCTATGGTTCCACATTATCGAATCTGTTCTTGCAACATCTATTATTGTTGTCCCTACAATAACTTTATCTGTAGCTATTCTAGGTTTTAGCTTCTCCCTAAGTCTAGCTTAAGGGGGGGTGTTAGAGTAATTGGGTATTTACTTAATTAATTAAATAATATTTGTTTAATTCTTTAAGTTCCCTATTATCTTTTTACACTTAAGCTAACATTAGATGCATAATAATTAATTCTAATAATTAATTCTTTTATTAATTATTATGTGCAAGCCTAGGGTTTTCCTTGTTAGGGTTTCTTGACCTATTAAAGGTTAATTTTCTTTTCTTTGTATCATTATGTCATTACACATTTTGGTGAATATTGAGCTCTCCTCTTTTGAGCATATTTTCCTGTGTTTTGTTATTCAGATTGTTTTTTGCTTCATTGCTTCTCCTCATGACAGATTGTTTTAGCTTGTAGAAGATCTTTAGGCTCCTATGGTGTTGTGTTTCTCAACTCCAACAGAAAGTAGATAAATTGGGAATGAAGCCAAGTGATTATGGTGGAAGTGGTTAAGAAGAAAGAAGTGATGAACAAATAAAATGGTAAACCTACTATCTAGGGTGAAATACCTCATAGTAACCTCAACAATATCAACTTAGAAGAGTTTGATTGTCCCACAATCATAGCCACTAGACTTAATTCTCTTCACCTTGTCCTTCTTATCATCTTTGAAAAATAGAGAGATTGCATGATCCGAAATTTTGTGGTCTTTGAAGATCTTTCTACTATCCACAGGGAGAACAATGATTTGTGCTATGAGATCTTTAGCGATGATACAATCAATTTTGAAGACCAACAGAGAACCATTCTTCCATCCCTTAAGAAAATATTTACTGGCTTGTAGGTCGAAACCATAGAGCTTTTCCATGTAAGGAGTGACACCACTTTCAAAAATATTACTCCAAATTTTTGGGGACTTTTGTTATTTCTCACAAGAAGCCAACACACTACAATTTTCATCACCCAAAATACACAAGAAAGTAGAATAAAGCAAGGTAAAATAAATAAAATGAAAGCCCAAAATACACACAGAGAGATGGATGGTAAATAGGAAAAGAAAACTTCCATATCTATTGATAATCCATGTGATATTAATGGTGAAATGACAAGGAGTCATAATGAAACCATAAGGTAGCATGACCTTGGCAAGTAAAGAAGTTATGATTACAAGGATGATGACTTCAAAGGCCAAGGGCTCATGAAAATATTCATCACAAAAATCCCCTAAGGATAAACTAAAAAAACTAAGCTTAGACAAGATAGAAAAAAGAGCCACCAAATTAGCAAAGACTATCATCATGGAAAATTAAGTTTCTAACTTCAAGGGGGAGAGGGTCATTAGACCCCATCAACAAATTGAGTCCCTAGAGACACCAAGATTAGCAAAGAAATCAACAACAAAGTTACTCTCTTGAAAGATATGAGATATGAGGTGTTTGTCAAAAGACTCTATGATTGTTGAGGCAAATGAAAATTAACCCTTGGATGGTCCAAATAAGCTTAAGGGTCTTCTTCAAATAGTTGATAACATTAAGGGAGTCACTTCCAATCAACACCCTCTTGAAACTCTAAGATAGGGCCAATTTAAGAACAATGTAGGCTACATTTTCTTCAACATTGTGCTTTGTCTAAGTACCCAATGGGAAGGCCATGTTGGCAACAACAAGAAGGAAAACTGAGAGGGGGGGAGGGGTGAATCAGTTTTCACCAGATTAAATCAAATAAGCACAATCTCAGATCTGATCAACTATAGCAAAAAGAAAGATAGCAACAATAATAACAACACACATAACACCAATATTTTTGACATGGAAAAATCAGTTAAGGGAAAAACCATGGTGGGAACCTACCCACAATTAGATAATACTCTGTAGTAGTATGCAAAAATATTACAATGGGGAATGCACATGCATTCAAGCACACTGCCTACAACTCACTGCTCAAATTATAATGACCCAAAAGGTTCCAACCCTCAAGGAAGGTTCACTACCTTACAAAAAGATTCAAACTATAATCTGGAAAGAATGAAATGCAAAAATAACATCTTCTAATGCCTAATGAGAGTTCCAGTTAAGCTCAAATGTCTACCCTTCACCAATCTCTACTCAACACACCACTCTAAAAGATGATTTCACTTATTCACACATACACCACTCTCTACTAATGCAAAATCAACCCCCTTGACCCAAAGTACATGAATATACACCCATTTATATAGATCATCAACCTTGCCTACAAGGTCAGCCAAACCCATAACACATAATTGCAAAATTTCATCACATGATACATAAATAAACCACCAGACAAATACAATGTCATAGACAACATAGCATGGACCTAAATCAAGTCCTCAAACATGCATAACCACCGCAAATCTTGCCAAGAACAACTGCAACACATTACACCACCAAGAATACTGCATAACACGAAGAATATCACCAGACCATTAAGATCACCAAGAACTCATATGGTAATCAATGCAAATCACCAAGACAAATATGACATGATTAGGAAACACTAACAAGCACATTAGAACCATCCACAACAGCTGCACCAAGACCACTTATGCAAACCTTCATTGATCAACACGCTAATGTTCAAGAACACTCAAAAACATCAACTCGGATAAGAAAGATAGCTTTCGAAGCACCAAATCATGAACCACTTGAAATGAAGATACACACAAACATCAAAAACATTCTCCCCAATCCGTAACACAAGATGTGATCATATCGGAGCTCACCAGATCAAAAACCAGACTTTGTCAGCCACTAAACAGAAAGACCAAAACCACAAATGCAGTCACCGGATCACCAAAACAATTCTCTGCAATACCAAAACATGGGATTATGTTGACATCAACAACAACAACACATCCTAGCAGCAACAATGTCCAATAGACCAATACTGATATGAAATTATAGTTATTAGTATCTACATGTAAAAAATTATTTCTAAGCTTTAAAAAACTATGAAAAGTACCTCCACATGGGCACACAGGAAGAAGAAATCTAGGCCAATTAGTGGATATGCTCAGATTGGGGGCTAAAATTATGTGAAAAATATTCTCCAGATGCAAATTGAATGCCTTTCTTTTTCAAGGAATCCATATTTAAATTTTGCCTCCTCTACTTGTGCCCTTTTACAAGTACTTTTATCTCCTTCTTAAGCCCAAATTTTATCAATGTGACCAATTTGAAGATGCTTCTAATTTTTTAATGAGTGGTCATATGTGTGGGGATAAAAGAAGGGATTTTATATAGAAATTACCCATTTCTATGCAATTTGAACTCCAACTAAACTAAATTTCAAATATAAATTTTTCTCTTCCCTTTGCAAATAGATTTGAAACAAAGATTTACATGCTTTTCAAATAAAAGCATTATAAAATATAAACATTTTTTATAATAAAAAATATATACATTTATATAATACATGATTTTTTTATAAAAAATAATAATATACATGTATATATGTGTGTGTATTCATGTATATATATGTACGTACATACATACATACATACATACATACATAAATATATGTGCGTGTGTGTGTGTGTGTGTGTGTAAGTTGTAACATCCTAAATTGTACTCCCTTTCAATTTTGATCATATTTGGGCCCTCACCTTAGCATTTACACCCCTAGGCTTAATGAGGATTTGATTATGCTCATATCATGCAAATTTGACTTCATATTGACCTTTCACGTCATTCAAACCCTTTGCCCTGGCCCCTAAATTGGGTAGGCCCAGGGTATGGTGCCTTGGTCCCTAATAGGACCAGGGCATCACACCTTGGTCCTCCCAATTAGCGCCTTGCTTTGGGCCCCTTGGTCATTTCAAAACTTGAGCAGGAAACCTAGCCCCGTGTCGGCTCATGTCAGAAAAAAATTTTTGACTAGCAAGTATAAAAGGGGGCTTACCCCTCTCATTTTGATCATCACATACATATCTGACAATCCTATTGGTCAATCAATTCCAGCATCCAATTAAAGTGAGCAAGCAATCAGTCTTCCTTTAAGCATTGGAGCAACAATAAGGTCAAGATTCAAGCATTGGAGTTGACATTCATGTTCCATGTTGTTGAAGACTTCACAAAACCCTAATTCTATGTGGAGACAAACAAAACTTCACAAGGAGGTATATCATTTATGTTTTCAGTCATTATTCAACATCTCCCTCAAAAGGAGAACATTTCCATTACTGCAATTCAATTATCTTTCATTTCTATTTCATGGTTAATTCCAAAATTGGGGTTTGACTTAGGAAAACCCCTATTCCCAACCTATTTCGCCTTCTTTCTATGTGCAGGAAACAAGTACAAAGTTGTGATCTTTAGAATAAACATTATTTATAGTGACGAATCGATCTCCCATTGGAGTGTGAAAAATTTCGGAGGACCAAGGCAATTGGCAACACAATCTTGACATTTTAGGAGCTTTTTCTGGGAATAGGTCTGAATTTTCTTACATTTCTTAGATCCAGGTTCATGGCTCAATTCAACAATTGTAGCTTATTGTTTATGCATTTCTACTTTAATTTCTAGCACTTTTATCCCTAATTTCAATAATTAAACTTAAAAAAGAGGTTTTATTAATCCATAAACCCAATCCAATCAGAATTCTCAATTCTAATTCTTGTTGGTTTGTGAATAGGTCTATTGGATTGGAACCCTCTTTTGAATGTAATGGTCTTAAAGTCATAAAATTAGCGATTTTCATCCTTCTTGTGGTGGAAAGCCTAATTTTTCTCCACTACATTTTGGTGAACCTGACTCCTTGGACCTGCAATTCTGAATTTTTTCTTTAGAACTGAGTGTTTATGCAATTTCAAATTCAAATTTACATTTTCAAGTTTAAATTTTCATGGAATTTTAAAAGTTTAGAGGTTAAATTCACAAAAACCCTAATTTTTAACTCTAAAATTGAGCTTGTGGGTTGTCTAATTTGGATTTATCTTTTCAGATTTAATTACTCATTTAATTTAAAATCCAATTTCTCCCTCCTAGATCTCATTTTCATATTGAATTACATAAATTTGGTGGTTGAATTTACAAAAACCCTAATTCTTAATTCTAAAATTTACCATGAGGGTTGCATAATTTTTTAATTTAATTTTCAGATCTGATTTTTATGAATGCATTTCTCTTTTAAATTCACAGATCAAATTGCTTAATTGATTGGTTAATCAATCATTTTTACAAAATTTTGTATTTCTTAATCATAATTTTCAAATTCAAATTTCCCTCCTTTGTGCATGAGTTTTACTACTATTAGTCCTACCTATAATATTCTTGTTAGAAGAAATTGTAGAATTAAGACTTCCCAAGGTTTAATTACTAAGGATATGGAGCCTAATTTGGATAATTTGTTTCATGAGAATGTGGGTGGTTCTTCTATTCCAACAAATTATGTTATTTATCCTCATTCTTTACATAATTCTCATGATGTGGGTGAGTCACTAACTAGGGTTTCCATTGACCAATTAGAGAATATTGATAATGGATTTAAAAATATTCAACAATGTATGAGTCAACAATACCTAGAAATTGAGGCTATCTGATTGATTGGAGGATTAAAAATAATGGTTCAAAGTCATAAAATTGGTGTTTATTTGTTGCATGGTCTTGCTCATATTGTTGACACTAATATCATGCCTTTGAAAAGTTGTGTTGAAGCCCTTGGTTACACTCAACCTCTTACTAAATTTAATCATTCTATTCCCATGCCCACTTCTTTGCCTAGCGTGCCTACTTTCACATCCAACATCATGGCTACTTGCACACAAAATTTTATTCCTACACATTTTAGTCAAGGGGGCAATATTGCTAATAAAAACTCTTTTATTCCTCCTTTTGTGAGTCTTCCATTTGTTACCCAATCATCTCCCATACCTACTTATCATAATGTCCCATCTCCTTATTCTGAAGCTTATTCTTTTAACAATGTTACTCCTCCATCCCAATCAAACATGTCCAATTTCAACTCATCCACTAAAGCAACCATAAATATCCTGGCTTAAGCAGTGTCATCCTTGCAACAACAAATAACTTCTATAAACCAATCAAAGTATAATGTGCCCACATTTGATGTAGCAAGCCCATTATCTAATGACAATGTTTGTGTTGTTCCTCCTAAACATGTAGAAGTCCCTCAATTGGAGCTTTATAATGTAAAAGGTGATCCTATGACTCATGTGAAAACATTTCAAACTTTGTGTAGTGATTTTTCCTATGATCAAAAACTTTTGACTAAATTGTTTACTAGAACTCTTAGAGATAAAGCTTTGTAATGGTATTGTTCTTTACCTCCTTATTCTATTACATAATTTCAAAAATTGGTTAATGTTTTCATTCAAAAATTTCACAATAATATTGGTCCTAAGATTACTTTGACTGATTTAATGCATTGTAAGCAAGGCATTAAAGAAAAGTGACTAATTTTATTGGTAGATATAAGAATTTGTATTCTCAAATTTCTTATCCTATGCCTGATCAAGATTTTCAAAGAATTTTCATTTCTAATTTGCAAAAAGACATTAGGGATAGGCTCCTCTATTCTCAGTTTATTTCCTTTATGCAGTTGTGCACAATACTTCATAACTATCAGCTTCGAGTGAAACAATTTGAATCATATCCTTCAATGACTCCGACTGATAAGAATGAAAGTCCTTAACAACCTATTGCAAATTTTAAACCGAACAAAGGATACATCAAGTTCAATGACAATAACAATACCCAAGTAGGATCCCCAACAATAGGTGTGCCTCCTTTATCCAAATATTTTTAAAAAGAATTTACTCCTCTTAAAGAATATTTGTATACCATTATGACTCAATTGTTAGAAAGAGATGTGTTGAAAATTCCTCCCATCAAACCAATTGACGCAGTCATGACCTACAAGATCCTCAAAGAGGATAGTCTAGATCATGCAACAAGAGTAACACAATGGAAGCGACAACACAGAACATAGAAAATGGGAAATCAGACATCTGCATCATCATATATTCATCATAGAACATCCGGTTACAGGTATGCTAAAATGTCCAGTTATAGACTAAATCCCAGAACAGAGTTCATCTAGACCCCCAAGAAATATCTGAATTACAATTATGCATCTAAAACATCATACTATTTCCTATATCTCAAAAGATCACATACAACCATATATATACCATCTGAAACACATGCAGGTTGGCCACAAAAGATTACATTTACCAAGGAAGGAAAATGAAACATGTAAAATAGGTCGGCCCCAAAACGTGAAGATCTCATCCACCAAGAATAAACATGAAGTGTCGACCACAAAGGAGGGTCAGCCAAGTTCCTAAGAACATCATGTGTGGTGCCAAATTTTTCCACAATCCAAGGAATCACTCCACATGAGAAGAAATCTCCAACTAGACATTAAGCTCAAAACTACTTCAGGAACCAAGAAACAAACACTCTAGAAGGAATTTCTTGCTGAAAAAGAATCCAAATGAACTGAAAATATGGAACAAGGAACACGAACATGCTAGGAAACTAGAAATCTAATCCACAACGAAAAAGGAACAACTACCAGGAAACGTTGAAAAGAACACATAAACTACAACAAGAACATAACTAAAAGAAAATATTTTTGGTTGATGCAAGATTGCTCATAGATCGAGGATGCTCCTGCATCAGACACCCCAAGTAGAAAAAGATGTTCCATGAGAGGAAACTCATGAACATCAAAAAGGATTTGAGATATAAATCTCACTCTCATTTCTGATCCAAGTTTCTTCTTTGTCTGTAAACTTCTTCCTAACCTCTTTTGAAACCTTAGCCTAATTCTCTTGCTTCTATTTTTATTTATCTCCCTTTACTTGCTTCATACCTGCACACTGTCTCTGACTGTTGCTCTCTTTCTTCTTCAACTCTAATTTATTTCTACCATAATATTTCATCAGGTATTCCTCCATTACCTTAACCTTACTACCATCTGATACCACCTTGCTATTAGACTTATCCACTAGATCATTCTGCAAATCCATGCCACCATCCGGTGTATCCTTTGCAACCTGCTTCTCATCACTACAATTCTTCATAAGACTCAAATTCGTCACTACCTTCTCATTCTCCTTCAAATAAGCCAAAGTAATATTCTGGCCATCCTTCTCACTAATGATTAGGTTTCTTGTACAATCATAAATAGTTCTATCAAATTTCCAAGGTCTACCCAACAAAATATGACAAGCACTCATAGGCAACATGTCACACAAGACTTCATCCTTGAAAGGTCTAATATTAAAATTCACCAAACACTACTCTCTCACTTCCGCCTTGTGATCATCTTGCAACCAAATCACCTAGTAAGGGCTAGGATTCTCAAGCCTCTTTAAACCAAGCTTCACTACCATCTCCTCTAATACCAAATTATTAGTACTTCCAGTATCCACAATACCCTTACAACACTTACCACCTAATTTGCAAACAGTCTGAAAAATATTCTTCCTCTGAGTAGCTCCAGTTTCTTCACTACTCTACTCCATATAGGCTCTTTTGAACAAAAGGGACTCTCCCTACTCTAGTTCTAACACATTCTCTTCGGTAACTCTAGCTTCCAGATCCTCATTTTCTATGCAATTATTTTCTAATCCTTTCTTACACTTAAAAGATCTATGTCTGGTTTTTCCACACTTAAAACATCTACCTAAAAATTCTCTACTGCTACTGCCACTACCTTTTCTCTGTGTCTTTTTCTCTGGTTATTTACTCCATTTAGATTTTGGTTCTTCTCCAATATTCTACTTCTCTATACTACCATTCACTTGCCCCTTATATCTCTCCTTTCCTCTAGGGTTATTCTGCTACCTCCTTTTCATTTTATCTTTGACCTTCAAAGCATATTGATAAGCCTCCTCAACTGTAGAAATCTCCAGCATACTCATCTCATCTTGGATGTTAAATCAAATTCCATTTATGTATATATCCACCTTCTCCCTATCCATCTCTCAATGACCAGATCTGATCATTGCCTTGTAGTGTTCTTCAGTAAACTCCTTCACACTCATGTATTTCTACTTCAAGTTCTACAACCTTTTGAACAACTCCAACTCATAGTCTCCCAGAATGAATTTATCCTTCAATGTTGCAACCATCTACCTCCACCAGGTGATTTTCATCTTGCCATTCTCTACTATAGCTCTCTGCAACTCCTTCCACCATAAAGAAGCATTCCCTTTCAACTTAGTTTGTGCTAACCAGACTCTCCATGGGTCCTTAACATCTTCAAACTTGAAGTAGTCCTCTAGCTCTCTGATCCAATCTATCGGGTCTTCTAGATTCAATGAACTTGAAAAGTTAGAAACCTCAACTCTATGAACTTTGCTTACTTGTTCCACCACCCTAAGAAATATTTCTTCACCTTCGTCTGCCAGTCTCTCAGCTTCTTCGACCTCAATATCTTCTCTTGCCTCTTTGAATTCATCCTTTGATTCTGGATTCCTCCACAAACCAACCAACGTGTTTCAAATCTCATTCCTTATCTCATTCTTGAAATCCTCCATCAACTGCTCTACCCTCCTAGGGTTCATTCTTCTTGATGGCATCTCCTCCTTTTCTCTAGTGCAATTGCCTCAACTCAACAATCTGACTATAGGGTTGCAATTTCCTCTCTGTCGGTGATCTATTGAACACACTTGCAACCTACCTCAATTGAGTGATCTATTCACCCAAAGGAATGCCTCAAGGTTCACAACCAGCTTTGATACCATCTGATGCAACCATGACCCAAAGGATCCTCGAAGAGAATGGTCTAGATCATGCAACAAGAGTTACACAATGAAAGAGACAACACAAAACATAGAAAACAAAAAATTAGACATATGCATCATCATATATTCATCATAGAACATTCGACAACATCTGGTTACATGCAGGCTAATATGCCCAATTACAGACAATATCCCAGAACGCAGCTCATCCAGACCCCCAAGAAATATCTGAATTATAATTATGCATCTATAACATCATATTATTTCTTATATATCAAAAGATAGCATACAACCATACATATACCATCTGGAACACATCAAGGTCAACCACAAAATATTACATTTACCAAGGAAGGAAAATGAAACGTGTAAAATAGGTTGGCCCCAAAATGTGAAGATCTCATCTGCCAAGAACAAACATGAAGTGAAGACCACAAAGGAGGGTTTGCCAAGGGCTTAATAACATCATGTGTGGTGCCAAATTGTTCCACAATCCAAGGAATCACTCCACACAAGAAGAAATCTCCAGCTAGCCGTTAAGCTCAAAACTACTCTGAGAACCAAGAAACAAACACTCCGAAAGGAATAACTTACTGGAAAAGAATCTAAATGAACTGAAAGTCTGGAACAAGGAACACAAAAATGCCAGGAAACTAGAAATTTGATCCACAACAAAAAAGGAACAACTACTAGGAAACGCTAAAAGGAACACAAAAACTACAAAAAGAACAAAACTAAAAGCAAATATTTTTTATTGATGCAAGATTGCTCATAGACCGGGGATGCTCCTACATCACCAATTGACACAACTAAACCTTTTCCACCTCATTGTGATATTAAATCACTTCCCCAATATCATCGTCAACCCAATCATGACACTGAAAATTGTTATTCTATAATGAGTAAGATCCAAGACCATATTGATAACAATACCATATTTGTAGTTGGTGTGAATGACAAAGGAAACAAATCCATAGCTCCTCTGAATCAAAATCTCCAAATCTTTACCAATCCTTTGCCTTCTCATTCTAGTAATGTGATTGAGTCTGGGTCTAATTTTTTGGTGAATCTTATTGATAAACCTACACCTCGTAAGGACCAATGCATTACCTTTGATCCTAATGAGAATACTAAAGCACCTGATGGCCCACTATACATCACTATGAGGATCAAAAACTTGCTTTCATGAGGTGTGCTCATTGATCCTACATGCATGGTAAATGTGATATCTAAATAATATCTTTATACCTTACAATTTTATCAAGCGACATGATAAATCTGATGTGATAATTAAGATCTTTGATGGTTTCTCTTGTCATTTTGTTGGCTCCATTACCCTTCCTATTGAGGTTGGTACTTGGGGGATTAATTGACTAGGAAATATTATATCATGTGCATTCATATTGGGGGGTTTAATATCCCAAAAATGAGGGTACAATATATTTCCTATCGGTGAAAATAGGGGGGTTTTTAATTTGTGCTAAGTAAAAATGCAATATTTGGTGAAAATAGGGGGGCTTTTAATTTAGGTTGTGTATTGGGAGGGGGTAAAAAGAAAGGAGTTTAGGGAAAAAAAATTTGAAAATAGGGGGATTCTTTAGTATGCCATCAACACATGTGATATAACCCAAGTTCACTAAGTGAAGCCCCCATGGGTTGGTACTATATCTTTAGATGTTAATTTTTTTATTATTCCTACATCGAAACAATTTTGTGTGAAGTTGGCACATCCTTGGCTCTCTTCCATGAAAGTGATCCCTTATAGTGTTCATACGTGTTTTAAATTCCCTCTAGATAGCAAAATTGTAACAATTATTCATAACATGTACCAACCCACGATTAGGCAAGGAGATGTTAATCTTGATTACTTTTGGTCTAAACAATTTGAACCTCTTAAAATCTGAAGTGATGCTCTTTTTCAATCTTATCAAAGATGGAAGAATGAGATGATCCTATCCTTAAAAAATCCTAGAGATCCTAATCCCATTTCTCTTCTTCATAATAGACCTATTCCCCCTCATGATGGACCTGGTCTTCTTCCTACACCTTCTACTCCTCCTTTATATGCCACAGTTCCACCTCCTTCATCATACAAAGGAAAGTGCCCAAAATCTCCCATATTTTAACCTAAAAAAAAATCTCCTTTGCATCCTTTTGTAAAATAAATGAAGAAGCCTATGCCTATTGATCCCACACCTTTTAAGCCTTCAACTAAAACTAAAAGAAAATGTTGTGCGAGAGAACACCGATGAAGACATCGTGCTAGAGCTTGTGAACTTTCTTCTCAACCAATTTCCTCCCAAAAGACTCTAAATGTTGACATGATCCCATTTGTCCAGCCTTCACCTAACCCTAGGGAGGAAGTTCAACCTAAATCTCCAAGACATAAAATACTTAAGAAAAAATATGGTTCATGTTCTATTCCAATTAAAGATCCTATTTTTATTAATCTTGATGAAGAGGGATGAAAATGATGTTCATTCTAACAATGTTGATTCAAGTGATGAATACGAATGTGTTGATGTTGACAATAATTCAATTTTCACAAGCATTAATCCTAGCTCCTAGTAAAAGACAAAGTGATTCGTAATTAGAGCATGGTCCTTGTTTGGAATTTATGATAGCTCCATCTATTTTTCTCAACTTTTCTCCTCTTGAATAGTATCCACCTTCCCAAAATAACATTCAACCATATGGGGAGGTAGATGACTTGCTTGATAAGCTTCATTTATGTCACAGATCCTCTCTCTCTCTTACTTGTTCATAACCTTCTTCTATTTTTTTCTCAAATCTTCTATTTGTTGTCCCTAATTTTGTTTACTTAAGGAAAATGCAAAGCATTGAGATATCTTTTGGTCTCTCCCATGTTGACTCAAAAGACACATGTGCCCTTCTTCCATAGTGGTTCTAATTTTTTTGGGTAATGAGGAAAATTCAATGCAAGTATATGTTGTCACAAAAGTTCATACCCTTGGTGATCAGGCTTGACCACCAACCTTGTGAAACATGGAAACAACCTCTCAAGTGTGGGACCTTGCGTTGTTGTGAGGTTGATTCTCTGAAGAAGGTCAACTTCCTTTTCAATCTGAAGTGCAGAGTGTAGGACCAACCCAACACTTGGTAAAACTAAACTATGGATCTGATAGGGAAAAGGGAGAGAGAGAGAAGGGTTGCATTAAAGAAGGTAAATATGGTTTACACCTAGATTGTAAGTTGATCTACCCCCACCTGTAATTGCATAGAACATCAATAAAACCACCCAAAAGATACACAATTTTCTATCTAAGTCTAGCTTTCTAAGACTAAGTCAAGGTTGGAATTCTTAGCTATGGTAGAGGAATGAACAATGTTCTCAGATGCCACACTAAGACGATTCAACACTATCGCAAATGCTGAGAAAGAAAGAAAAGATGCATTCACACAAACAGGTAAAAGAGATACACAAGTTTGCATAAATTGAAACTAGGTAAGGTGAGAAAAGTTTATTAATGCAGAGACAAGGTGATTTTAATATTGGAGAAATCATAGATTACTATAAGAGGAAAAGAGGAGAAGATCTTGTAAACGAGTTACAAAATTACCTTTATAGTTCAGGCATAACTGAGATGGTTACAACTAATGAAAACCCTAACCTTAACCAGGATTAGGTTACAAAATATGAGAGGGGAGGAGAAGATCATATCAATAGATTTGATAATGTGTTGGAACATCCTCCAGCCTAGAAAAGAGCAAAACCACTCTTTGGTGAAGCAATATCTATGGACAAGCATGGTCGAGCACACCTACAGGGACAAAAGGTCTTTGTTCTACATTGAAAGGGTATGGTGGCATCTGAAATCGGCCTGTAGGGGTCACCTCTAGAGTTATGGAGCTGAAATCCGGTGGTTGGAGCAAGACTGGGTCTAAAATGGTGAGCCAAATGAGCATAAAATGTCCTCGACCAGCAGAGCATTCAAAATCCAATGACCATAGTGAATTGAAATATCTGCCATCGACCAGAGAGATTCACACGAAGATGGACATGTGAGATCTCTCCATGCAAGCACCTAACAGGCCCAATGCAAGATTAAAATGTGGTTGTCAGATTGTCTATGAAGTTCCAACGGTTGCAAATGTCTGACGTGGCACCTTGGGTCCACGTTTCACTAGCTATGTTTGACCGCCAACTAAACTGACATCTTATCCAACAAGCACTTTTTCATTCTCTGTTCTACCTCATGGGATAAGCCATCTTTGTTTTTTCTTGCTCTTTCTTATTTTCTTATCCCACAACATTATTCTTATCCCCCTTTATCATTGTGGGATAATATTTCCTTGCTTCGTCTTCTTTATTTCTTATCCCGCGGTATTTTTGAGCCTTCACTTTACCTTGTGAGATAAGCATTTGTCACTTTTGCTCCTTCTCATCTTACCCCGCAACACCATAATGTTGCTCTTTTAACACCATAGGATAAGGTTTTCTTTTTTACTCTAATCTCTCTTTCTTATCCCGCGGACCTCTGTTGATGCCTTTCTAACTCAACGAGATAAGAAAAAAGCTTCCTCGCCTTGTATTTCTTATCTCACACGACCACATGACTACTTCCAATGTGTTGTGGAATAAGGGAAAATCCCACCCACCTAGTTAATTTATTATCTCGTAGTAGTCTTATCCCGTGAGACTTTATTTGAACCCGACTAACACTTCACCGACTGGGGCTCGTCGCACCTTTGATTTCCGTATCCCATGACCCGTTGCTAATGACTTTATAACTCAATGGGATAAGCAAAAATGTTTATCATTATTTCTTATCCTGTGGGACCTTTGTTGCATCTATTTCACTTTGTGAGATAAGAGAAAATCCCTTTCTTTGACTTCCTTATCCCATGAGACCTTATCCCACGTGGTCAAAACCTACTAATGTTGGCACAAAAATTGCCAACATTTTTGGTGACTTAGAGGGGGTGCAAGCCTTCTTGGCACATTGATCAGTAGCCTTATGAAGTCCATTGGGTGCAGAGTCAAGGCCTGAAACAAAGAGATAAATATTTGCCCCTGCAAAAGTCAAAAACTTTGCCATTCTGGAGAATAGCCTGTGCAGGTGCACTTGTTGGAAAGCATAAGAACATAAATTATAATATTTACAATAGAAGCTGCAACGAGAGCCCCTTAAGCACATGCTTTAAGGTGAATCCCATTCACTACAATGGGAAAATATTCCCCATTCAACTTGTCCAACTTGAAAGCATTAGCCTCCTTGCAGCTTGTAATCATGTAGGGACCACTCCATATTGCATCAAATTTTGAGTGCCACCCAAGTTTTTCTCTATCAACATCCCATTTTAGGATAAAATCTCTGACTTAGAAGGTCCTCAAAATGGATTTCTTGTCAAATTATATCTTTACCTATCCCTAATGGACATTTAAAGCTTGCTTGTCTTTCTCACTAACCTCTTCAAGCTCTATGAGTTTTGTATATCTCACCGATAGGGCATCATTTTCTAGGAACTCCAATTGATGTGTCAGGTCCAAGGATGGCAACTCAAGGGGTAGGGAGAGCCTAGCTTCCCTCCCATATACTAGCATGAAAGGAGAATTGCCCAATGCTCTCTTGGGGGCTAATCCTATCAGCCCACAGTTTTGTTTCCAATTTTAAGTCCATGCTCTCTGATTATCCTCAAGAGTCCTTTTGATGATCCTAATTAGATTCTTGTTGGAGGACTCAACCAAGCCATTGCCCTGGGGATAATAATTTGATGATTTTTTTAGAAACACATCATGTTGGACTTCCCATAAGCTAATTTGAGAGCCCACAAAGGCCTTGGCATTGTCTAATATGATGGTGGAAGGGGCTCCAAACCTGGTTGCAATCCCATCAAGGAATTGAACCACTGAATTCTTAGTTGTATCCTTCAAAGAAACAACCTTTGTCCACCTTGTGAAATAGTCTATGGTAGCTAAAATCTACTTGTGGCTTGCACTTGACATTAGATTGATAGGGCCAATGAAATCAAGCCTCCATTGTGCAAAGGGTTGATCAATTGAAATGGGATGAAGAGGAAGGGCAACTAACCCTTGCTTACCTGCAAAAAGTGCACATTCTTTGTATTATCTAACACATTTGTGACAATAATTGAATAGAGAAGGTAAATAATAGCTTGCTCTCATGATCTTCATAGCTGTAGTTCTTGCTAAGAAATGGCCACTAAAGGGCCCATTATGAAATTCCTCTAATAGCCTGTCAGTCTGATCTCCATGGACGCACCTCAGCAAGACACCATCCAGGCTTCTTTTGAATAATATACTATACACTAAGGCATAGGGGATGAATTTTGATTTGAGATTCCTTCTCTTGGTTCTATCAAAGTGAGAAGGATAGCTACCATCCTTTAGGAAGACAAGCATAACTTCCAACCAACCGGTTTGTGTATCTCCCTGATTATCAACTTGTTCTTCTTCCTGTAGCAAGAGGGAGGTATCTAAGTCTTTCCCAAAAGATGAATTGAACTGCTCATAGATTCCTCTTCCCCTCACTAACCTAGTAATTTTGATGTCAAGGTCATACTCCATGATCTTAGTAATCCATCCATCTCTCTTCTCACCTATATCCTTATTGAGAAGGAAATCCTTAAGGCTGGCATGTGGGATTAGGAGTTGAATCTTGTTGTTTGAGAGCATGTGTCTGAACTTTTTTAGTGCTCTCACAACTGTGATTAGTTGTTTTTCCACATAGTTGTACCTAAGTTCATAGTCTTTTACACCTTCACTAAAAAAAGCTATGGATTGCTCCAATCCTTCCTGATTTAACTGTGTTAGGATGGCAGATATACTTGATTCTCCTCCCAAGGTGTAAAAGATAAAATCCTTCTCATAGTTGGGATTTACTAGGGCAAGAGACTGAGAAATGACTTGTTTGATCTGATGAAAGCCTTCCTTTCCTTCCTTGGTCCATTTGAAGGGAAAATCCTTCTTTAGCATGGATGTGAGAGGCTTGACCAAGGCTGCAAGGTTTGGGAAAAACCTTCTAACAAAGTTGATCCTACCCAAAAATATCTGAAGTCCCTTCTTATGATGTGGAAGTGGAAGAGACACAATGGCTTCCACTCTCTTTGGGTCTATGTCCAGACCATCTTTGGATACAATGTGTCCAAGTAGTTTTCCCTAATCAGTGGAAAATACACATCTGTTGGGGTTCAAGGGCACACCATATTCCCTGCACTTTTTGAAAACTTTCTCAAGATGAGAAAAGTGGTTTGTCACATGCTTGGAGTATACAATAATATCATCAAGATATACTAGTACAAATTATGCTAATACTCCCTTAAAAGACATATCCATGGCTCTTTGAAAAGTTGCACCTGCATTTGTTAGTCCAAAAGGCATCTTACAATAGGCATAGGTGCCCCACTTAGTAGTGAATACAATCTTGTATTGGTCAAATTCTTGGACTAAGATTTGGTTATACCCTAAGTATCCATCCAAGAATGAAAATCTTTCAGAGCCACTAACCTTGGCTAAAATTTGTTCCATGGAAGGAAGGGGATAATGGTCTTTAAGTGAGGCTCTATTGAGGTCCCTGAAGTCTACACATATTCTGATTTCCCCATTTTTCTTCCTAGCTGGAACAAGATTGGCTACCCAAGATGAATGCTTAATTTAAAAAATAATGATAGATTCTATAAGCTTGGATAGTTCTCTCCTCATGAAAGGCTCAATTTTGGGATTTATAGGCCTTTTCTTTTGTCTAGCTAGTTTAGCATTAGGATCTAACTCTATGGTATGCTGAGCTAGACTAGGATCAAACCCTTTTAGATCCTAACAGATAAAAGAAAAAATATCATTATCCTCTTGAAAGATATTGACAAAAGTATTTTGATCAAATTGGGAACACACCTTCCCCCAATTGAGAGATTTTCCTTCCGTCATGGCTGTTGATTTGTAGTCTCCTTTCTTGGAAGTTAGGTTCATTGCTCTCCCTTTCATTTCACCATCATGGTTGAAGATCCCCTCCGAGGTGATCAGGCCCTTGCGCAGCTTGTTAGAACCGAGCTGCATGATTTTATTTCCATACTGGTCCTCTAGCATGCCCTTCTTCCTATGGGAGAACACTACTTCATCTTGTAGGAAGTTCACAATATGCTTATCAGAATCAAAGACCTACCAATTCACTCGGTTATCAAGCACTGTAGATCTCACCACAAGTTTGATTTGTTGTGCTTTCTCCTCTGTAATATGAGATGGAATGTCATGTTGGGCACCTATTGTTGTTAGTCTATCAGCATATTTATTTTGATTTCTAGGGACACTAGAAATATTGAAGGCCTCAAATCCCTCAATTAGGTCCCATGCTCTATGTTTGTAGGACTTGAGAAGGTTGCTCTTGGTGGTATTCTAAGCTCTGACCTAATTTACAAGCAACTCACTATCTCCATGCACCTTTAAAGATTGTATCCCTCTCCTTTGCACTATTTGGAGACCCAAAATCAAAGCTTCATACTCAGCTACATTGTTAGTGCAACTAAATTGAAGTCTAAAAGAAAAAATATATTTCTCCCCCTTGGGAGAGATCAACAATACACCGGCCCCCACACCATTTTTGTTCCTTGAACCATCAAAGAACATGTCCCATATCCCCTGCATATCAGTGTCTTCCTTAGAAGATTGGGAATGTGGGTGTCTTTTTCATGTATACAATATGTACCCAGGCCAACATTATTGACCTCATCAATGGGGTCAAACTAAAATGCATTTGCCCTCTCATCAAGTAGGCAATCAGGAACCTCATCCAACTAAGTTGTTGGCTCTTTATTAAAATTTCTTCTTTCTCCTCATGGAGAGTACAATTCATGTTGATATGACTTGGGATATAGGGCTCTATATAGTCATTGGCAACAGGTTCAGCCCCAATGGTTACTTTGGTACCATATCTTGTCCTAAATATATACATTTATTTTTTCATTTTTGACCAAATAAATAAATAACAAATAAATTTAATTTAACCATGATGATATGATTATCTTTACAAATAAATAATTACCACAATCGTATACTCAAACCCATTCTATGTATACAATCCTAATGAAATCAACTGATTAAATCATATGATCGACTAACTACGTTTTTATGATAATCATTTAATGCACACATTTAAATTGATAAATGCAACTACTTATGCATCTATGTGGTATGTGTGTTGAGATCCCTCAAACCATTCATTATCGGGAGGCTAGGACACTTCTACTTCGACCATGTTATCACCTTCGACAATTACTTGCACTCAGTTATGCTTGGTTTTTCATTAGTAGGTTAATCCATAAAACAATAGCCAAAGAAGAAACTTATACATTAATCACCATTTCCAATTTTTCATATAATTTAATTAATAATTAATTTCAAGATACATTTACACATAATAAAATAATCAACCATAATTACTACCAATTTATTGCATACTCTAAGCAACTAAAAAGTTAGGATATGGCATCCCCCTACATGGCCTGCTTCCAAGACTCACCTTCCTCCAAATAATGGGTCTCTTAAAAAGATCTAAATTAATCACTAGTACTCAAAAAACTAAATACATAATAAAAATCTAGTGGTGTATACCTTTCAACTAGATTTTGTTGTCTTGTGGACCTCCTTAAGGTAGGAATAATGGCTTTACTTATTCTTCTTCTTCCTTTTTGTGCTCATCCTACACAACATATAAACTCTCTGAACCCTCTTCTTCTTCATCATCCTCAGATCCATCTATTTGTTCCTCTTCATGTGAATCATCCCACTTCCCAATATTTTTCTTGAAGTGTATTTTAGTCTTATCTTTCTCGTTTGGTTGTTCTTCACCCAAGTAAGCTTTTAAATTATTGAAAATCACATCTTTATAAAATATTATTTTATGATTTATAGGATTCCAAATCTTATAATCTTTTACATTCTCACTATAACCAACAAAGATGGATTTTCTCACTTTTGGATCTAGTTTCTATCACTTCTCTTGAGATCTATTAATGGGTAAAAGTACAAATATATGTCACACTTTTATAAAGGAAATGACCACTGTTGATTCAACTTTTTAAATTGAATTAATAGAAAGTGAAATATATGTTTTTTTGGGATATTGTTGCTGCTAGGATATGTTGTTGTCATTGATGTCAACATATTCTTGTGTTTTGCTGATATGATGTTTGTAGTGAGTTGATTTGGTTGGTTTATCTATTTGCTATGATAAATCAACTAGAGATACGTCATTCTTTATTGATTTCATGATGCTATGTGATGATTTGATCAAGTTGTGGATTCTAGTATGGAGATTGGTTTTTAGTGTTATGGAGTTTGATTCATTGTGCTCTGGTATGATTATATATTGTGTTGCGAATTTATGAGAGTGTTTGGTATATTTGTTTGTATCTTTATTTCTGATGGTTCATGATTTGATGCTCCACAAGCTATGTTTCTTGTCTGAGTTGTTGTTGTTAAGTGTTCTTGAATGTTAGCTTGTTGATCGATGAAGATTTGAATAAGTGGTGTTGGTGCAACTATTGTAGATGGTTCTAACATGCTTTTTGGTGTTTCCTAATCATGTCCTATTTGTTTTGATGGTCCGCATTGATCATTGTGTGTGTTCTTAATGATCTTATAGGTCCATTGATATTCTTTGTGTTATGTGGTATTTTTGGTGGTGTAACGTGTTGCAGTTGATCTTAGCGAGATTTCTGATGGTGGTGCATGTTTGAGGATTTGATTTAGGGCCATGCTATGTTGTTTATGATATTGTATTGGTTTTGTGGTTGATTTATGTATCGTGTGATGTAATTTTGTAATTGGGTGTTAAGGGTTTGGCCGACCTTGTAGTCAAGGTTGATGATTTGTATAAATGGGTTTAATATTTATGTAATTCGTGGTTCGATGATGTGTGGGTGTTGATTCTAAATTATTAGAGATTGGTGTATATTCGATCAAGTGAATTCATCTTTTAGTGTGGTGTATTGAGCAGAGAAGACATGTGAGCCTAACTGGAACTGTCATTAGACATTAGCAGATGTTATTTTTGTAGTTCATCTTTGTCGGATTGTAGTCTGAACATCTTTGTAAGGTAGTGAACCTTCCCTAAGGGTTGTAGCCTTCTAGGTCATTGTAATTTGAGCAATGAGCTCTAGGAAGTGTGCTTGAATGCATGTGCATTCCCCATTGTAATATTTACACATACTACTGCAGAGTATCTTCTCATTGTGGGTAGGTTCCCACTATGGTTTTTCCCTTAACTGGGTTTTCAACATCAAAGTATTGGTGTTATGTGTGTTGTTTTTATTGTTGTTATCTTTCTTTCTGTTGTAGCTGATTAGATCTAAGATTGTGCTTAATTTGTTTAATTCAGTGAAAACTGATTCAGCACCCCCCCCCCCACTCCTCGTTTTCCTTCCTTCTTGTTGCCAATAGTTTTGAATTTTGAAATGATGTAAACTAATTAAATGTATATTCTTTTTTGTATTTTACGTTTGCAGTTTTTATAAAAAAATTTAAAATTTATTTGAATATAGTTTTGTATAAAGTAAACACTATAATTTAGTTGTTGATAAAATGTTGAAATTGAAGTTACACAAGCCTTGCCTTTTTTTCTTCAATTTTTTTGTCTATATTGATAACTTGAAAATTTAGTACATGGATATATTTTTTACTATTTTTTATAGATATATATTTTTCAATAAATTTGAAAAGTTGCATGTATTGAAATATAACTCTTTCCATTTGCAACCACCTTTTTTTATTCATTATTTATCCAAATAAAAAAATAATTATACCATCTTGACATAGATTCTTTTCTCTGGTGCATCATATTTTTTTCAAAAAAATTAAAAAGATTTTAGTATTTTTTCTTGTCAAGACAATCAATCTTATATTTAAGTTTTGATGGCCTACTTTCAATAAAAATAAAATGTAAAACATAAAAAATAATTAAAATATTAAAAGATATATATTTTGGAATATTCACTTGTAGATCTATAAAAGGGTATTTTTACATTTAAAAAATATATATTTATAAGAGTAGGAGTTGTTGAAACATTGATTTTTTCAACAAAAAAAATAAAATTTGGTAATTAGACCCAAAGTGATATAAAATTTACATTTAGTAGACACTTCCAATTGGAAAAGTTGT
Organism: Cryptomeria japonica; assembly: GCF_030272615.1. Lineage (NCBI taxonomy): Eukaryota > Viridiplantae > Streptophyta > Pinopsida > Cupressales > Cupressaceae > Cryptomeria > Cryptomeria japonica. Next base: position 566,850,677 of record NC_081412.1, on the reverse strand, counting down.
GGTCCATATATAACTTATCTATAATGAATCTATATAGACCATATGTTTGACTAAAATTAATTTTTAGTTAGAAAAACTTAAATTCACTTTTGTTGATAAGTTGGTCTCAAATGTGACACAGTATTGTACTTTGACCCTAATCAAATAACAAGCTATTAGATACACAAATATAATAAGAGGAGGGTGAATCAGTATATGAAAAATCTCAACTCCAAATCTAGATTATCATTAGTAGCATTTCCTGATATTTAACATTAAAACAATATTCCAAATGATAAACATAAACACACATCTACATAAGAGAACACCATATATATGTGGAAACCCAAAAGGTAAAAACTATGATGAGAGTGGCTACTTGGATCTATTGTCCAAACCCATCCTCACAAGAACTTACATATGCTTATGGTCACCAACCTACAATAGGCACCAATCCCATAACTCTAGAACTAGGCACTAAATTAATATAAGGCACCAACCTCAATTACATCAAGATATGAATTATACGAACCTTCCAAATTCATATTGCATCATCAATTAGATCTAACTTGTTGTAGAGAAATCTCTTGTGTATATAACATCTACAACAAGATTCACACACCCAAATTCATGTTTTCTAATTGAATAAGAAGCTTGAAAAATCATTTGCCATGCTCTCTCTCTCTCTCTCTCTCTCTCTCTCTCTCTCTCTCTCTCTCTCTCTCTCTCTCTCTCTCTCTCTCTCTCTCTCTCTCTCTCTCTCTCTCTCTCTCTCACACACACACACACACACACACACACACACTAGGAATGAACCTAAATCAACTATAAATATGAATTACAATGATAATTATATTCACATGTCAACCTAGAACATAATTACAATATTTGAAAGTTGTCCACAAACATAAACCCAAAACAAACATGTAATTGGACAGGTCCAAAAGTCCACATGTTACTCTAGAAAATGGGACACACTGTGCTACCCAATGTAGACTTATCTAGTCCCAATGGTCATCCACATGCTATCTCCAATGAACACATGTTACAAACATTTAGAGAATCAATCTAGAACAATAACCCAATCAACCAACAAGCACAATGACCAATTTGTCACTGCTAACTTTATGTCCCTTGAACATGAACAAATAAAACTCTAGAATCTAACACAACATATGTAGACATACTCTCCTTTCAATCCACAAATCATAACTCTAAAGTGTTGTAGAATGTGGAACAAAATAGTTGTCTTGTGTAAACATATTGTCTAGGGAATAGACTTGAGTAACAAATTGCATACACTTTTGGATCACATTCAACTATAGGAATAGATACAATATAATATTATAAATATTCTTCTACCAATCTCACCAACATAGCTAGTCAGTATGCTTCCAAAACTCAAATGATTAGACATAGGCATAACAATAATTTCACTCTTGCACTCTTCTGAATACCTTGACTTCAACAACAAAATTGACCGATACCTTTGACATCAATGACAACCTTTGATAAACACAAAAGTTACTTATAGCTTCTTCTAAAAAGTATCTATCAAGATTAGTACAACTCAACATGCTCCTAGCTCTTTTCATCAAGGTTTGGATCATTCTTTTTGTTACCCCTTTTTTTGGGGAATATAAGGAGTAACTTCTTTTGTCAAACAATACTTGCATGCTTATAGAAATCATCAAATTTTATAGAACAATATTCACCCCCATTGTCATATCTCAACACCCTTATATTATGCTCTAATTTTTTCTCAAATAGGTCTTCAAACTCATTGAAAGTAGTGAAGACCTTAGATTTTGCATGCATGAAATATTTCTAGGTGTATCTTGAAACATCATCAATTAAAGTAATGTAATAATGAGACTTTAATTAATCAGAACATCCACTAGCTCAGACACATGTTGTAATGCCTTGCCAAGGAACCCCTAAGGATAAGAGATAAATACAAAAGAATGCATGGAATATTTTGTTTGAAAGTAATTAGGTATAACACATGCATCATATACAAGTACTAAAGCTCAACCCTCAAGACTAGGTCAACGTATCGACATACAACACTCTACAAGTGATAGACTAAACACATGAAACCCAAACTAAACATAGGAAAAGGCCTCCAAACACTTAATAAAAGGTCAACAAGGTGATTAGAGTCAGACAAGACCCTCCCTAATTCTACATGACTATATTTGGAGAATGATACCTATAAGGAAGTTAAGTAGTAGAACAACTTTCTACACTAATCTTGAGAGGAGGGTAGTGCAAAATTTTTATAAATATTTATAACAGATAAAAAATTAACATAAATAGCATGCATACCACAACATAGTGATTTATGTGGGTAAAACCCTTTCGAGAGAAAAAGCCCCACTCCAAAAGCTGCCTAATATATTATTTAGAAATCAACATATTACAATATACTTACAGGGCAAGCTTCTCATATGAGTATCACCAATGAGATCCTAAGGCAACTCAATAGAAATCAAATTATTTGAATACATCACAACTCCTAGCCATAATACAATACACTCATAATATAGGGTTCTTCTAGGGCATAAAAAGCACATAAAATATTCAGCATTAGATCTGTTGGTTCCTAGAAAAGGGTTTATACTGCTACAATGCAAAAACCAAGTTGATTCCTCAAAATACCTATGAAAAGCCACTTCCAACTAATAATACTCTTCAAACTTGGACCAATTAGGACAAGGATTTGCAAATCCTTCTGTACTTTGGGCTCTGCAATACCCGAGAGGGTGATCCCTTAGTAAATTTGTCGTCTTTGTGCCACATTCACAAATTATACTAAAAAATAAAGCAAATAATCTCATATACGGGCTCAAACAACAAGGAGAATGCTCAAGAATGGTGAATTCTTCAATGATCCTTGACCTTATCTAGAGCATGAGATAGTAGGACACCTCAAACATACATAAAAATTGGAAATATGTCCTAATTTTAATGATTTATGACAAACCATAAGTGAAACAAACAAGAAATTGATAACCTAATGACGATTGCTAGCACGCACCAGTGCCTTACTCCATTGGGCTTTGAGTTTCTGAAATGTCACTGAAACTAGATAGAAATTTATCTGATAGTTGATTAAATCCTAAATAAAACTGCATTACAACATCATTCATTTGCAATTTCTTTAACCAAACTACTTATCAAATCCTAGTACAAGCTTTATCCCTTTGTGATCTCATTCAAGTATTTTAAGTTAACTCCTTGGATTAAAGCATGAAATGAAAGATTACATACATTGTAACAATGCAATGAACAAATGAAACCCTTGATTCCATTTACCCAAAAGAAAATAAAATCATACACAAGAGAGTAAGGATTTGAAATTATATCTATATTAATTCCAAAGCTACCTTCTAACAAATGACCGAATATATTTCATTTACAAGATAACCCAATTGAAATTTGAAACTGATGACTATCTTTTATTTGGCTCTACAAAATGACATTACAATTCTCTGCTATTTACTCATGACTTCTCAAAACTGGAACCTAATCCTGTGGACCAGACCTACACAAGAGACCCTATTCATATATTTTGAAACCCTTTCTACTAGCCCTGATTTCCCTTTTATAGAAAATAAGCGAGCAAACATGCTTTAAGCCAAGAGACACATGTCATCAGGATGATTAAACATACCCAAAGTTTGTTACAACAATATTCCATTCTAGGAAAGTTATAACCAATATCAAAATATGTGGTCGCTTCTCTGATATTCATGATGCATTTTATCGCCCTTGTTGTTGTTCTAGTTCATAAAGATATCCACCACTAGAAGACAAAAATAGTTATATCAAATTGTTCCTTATTCATCATTCAAATATGTCTTACTCCATCCATTTTACTCTTCATCAGATGGCCATTCATAACTCATGAGGATCAACTTTAGCTTTGTATGGAGTGTATTTAACGGTTACTTGATTTGCCTCTCTTTCAAAAGATTCAAAAAATGACCCTGTGGCAATTATTTTGTACATGCTATCCTCCAACATATCCATGTTCAGCCCTTCACATATTAACTCTACCTGGGTGTTGATGACTCTCCCTACCTCCTCTTTCCAAAATTGTAGAGGCTTAACTGCCCCATTTTCATCCTCAATATCTGGCAAAAGTGTTTCACTCGGCTCACTAAAATTTCTCATCAGCTCCCTTATCTTTCTTTCTATATTTTCTAGGAAAATTTGCACCTCTTGCATTGACTTTACTAACAAATAAGTTGGTTGGAGTGTAGGTGGCCTCTCTGCATGATATTTGGAATCCATAGACATTATTCTAAGCTCATTTCCCCTTTGCAACCATTTTGTGAACAAGGGAACCGTCATCTCTTTGTCATCATCAAATTTCTGAATAGCATTAAATAATAAAAAATACAAATAATTAATACTATTATGTCTACTGTCAACTTTTTCATTTAAATAAGTTGGCACTGAACTAACTATCTCCTTTTGTTGCCAAGCTAATTGATCTCCTGATTCCTTTAGCTTATTTTCTAATTCAATAATCTTCTCCAAGAGCTGTGATTGAGTTGGATCAGTAGATCTAGTGGGTTCAGGCTTGTCATCATCATATGGTACCAATGATATATTGGGGACATCAACATTGCTACCAGGTTGAACTGCTTCTTCTTCATGGGTAACAGGTGACGACCTAGATGTTGATAGTGTTGATGTCCCTATAAGTGCAGAAGAGGATACTCTTATCTGTCCTTTCTCAAGAAGTTGCACTTTGGTTTGCAACTCTACACACCTCTGTTGAACTGCATTGTAATCATTGAAAAACTTGTCAAATTTTCTCATTAGCTCTGTCTTTTCTAAGGCTTCCCTTTTTGAAGTTTCATGAGCCAATTTGGTGATATTAACATTCAATTTTGTGGCTTCCACACTTGATATGTCAGATTCTTTTTTTATAATAAGGCCTCCCCTTTGGGATTTATGTCACCAACATTGGGCTTTCGAGGTCCTTCCTCTAAGGCCCATATTGTCAAGGTTGCATAATCATCTACAAAATCTGATCCTTTTAATGCCAACCTTGCTTCTTCCTTTGAACCTAAATTTTGGTCCTTTGATTTCCCAATTGCATCAAAGGCCACTACATCTTCTATATCCCATTCTGGTAAAATCGGGACTCTAGCCTAATTTATAATCATCCTACCCTCATCTGCTATAATTGTTTTGAACTCTTCCATCATCTCATTCTTAACTTCTTCCTGGTTTTCATGTTCAGACCTATCTGGCCTCTGAGTTTTCCTCTTAGCACTTCTCTTCTTAAATTCTTCTATTTTCATTTTCCATACTAATTGTAGAAAGGTCAAGCTCCTCACAAAAGCATCATCCTCAAGGAATTTATCACATGCCTCCTTCCTTGCATCCCTAAAAGTTATACCCTGAGTATCCAAAGGGGTGATGTCCAGCTCCAAACTAGGAGGCATGAAAGAAATATCACTTTGCATCTCTACACTTATTACTATTAAAGTGTCATCCTCTATTTGTTCTTCAACCTGCCATAAAGGTGAATAGGGTACATGTGGTGGTGAAGGGCTTCTATCTGAATCTTCAAGATCAATGATCTTGACTCCTTTAAAAGGCTTAACTTTCACCTTTGGGGGAGGTTGTGGCTTCATTATTTTTTTACCTTTTCTCCTCACCAATTCTTCATTGGTGCTGCTACTATCTTCTTCACCACTTATTTCTTCTCTTACCCTCTTTTGAGAGGGCTCATAAAAAGGTCTCTCTTCTATTAGGCCATCTATTCTTTGAGGTAGAGGAAGTCATGAACCTGGTTGTTGCATCCTCCATTGATGAATCAAGGTTGGTTCCTCTAGTGTGATGGGCATTGGACGTTGTACATCTCTTCTTTCAACTTGTTGGCCATGGACCTCTTCAAGTTTGGCCCTCTTCTCCTTCAATGCAAGAATCAATTCTTCAAAATTATTCATAACAAAATCAACTTTAGCACAAAAAGGAGTGAAATATTTTATTGGATCATAGCTTGGCTCCATTTTCTGAATTATATCCCATAACTTCCTAAGAGCTATCCATTTCTCTTTCCTCCAATCCCAAGTCATGAAATCAAACTCATTTCTAATTATATCCTCAGGGAAGTTGTGCTCATGAGGCAATAGGCCTCGCTTTATTCTTTCCTTGAATATTTTATTAAAACCCCTCTGATTCACTATGTTTGGCTATGCTAACCCCTAAATGATATGGTGCAAAGAACTTGTCAAAATGCTCATGTCCTCCTTTTAAAATCATGAAATATGGGATGATAGTATAATCAGGGGGAAATGCTCCCTTTCTTCTTCCCTTTAATTCTTTATCATGGATGCACCCTATCTACCACATTACTTTAGCAAAACCCATTCTCAAAGGAATATTAAAAGGCAATACATGTGGTTGACCAGAGAAACCATAAATTCTAATAACGGTTCTAATAGGATAAGGGATGAAGTCCCCCCAATTGTGGTCAATCTTCAGAAGTGGCAACCTCTCCTTAGGTCTTACAAAATCATGCAACTCCATTGGGATCCTTGGTGGGTTCACTATCAATATTTGCCTTAACCTAGAATCAAAGTTATTATCAAACCTTACAAAGCTAGCCTCCTGTCTGCCCCAAGACATATCCATACTCCAAAGTTGCACTGGAATTTCATTATTGTCAATTTTTTTTTTGAGGTTCATAGTGCCTTCAAAGTAATCTACATTCTGATATGGGAACATGTGCATGAGTAGTAGAAATGAGTGCCAGACACTTCATTCTTAACATCCTGCAACCCCTCATGAATTTTTTCTTCAAGGTATGGGGCGAAGTCAAAGATCACTATATAATCTGGATGCTAAATTTGCATAGCCATGTACATGAAATCAGGTGGCATAACTATAATTGGATTGAAACCCAAAACCTAGCATAAAGAGAAAAAGGTGGCATGAAAATAAGGAGCAAAAGAACCAATGGGAAAAGGCTCCTCTGAACTAGGGCCAATATAGTATGTTGTATGTCTTGCTTTTTCCAAATGAATTGGAAGAAAGTGAGTTCTAATGAAACTTTTCATTCTATAATACTCTGCCTTCAATTCATTTAAATCTATTTGTATCAGGTTAGCAGATGGTTCATACAAGTCAAAGATCTCTTCGAATTCTTCTCTTCTGATTGTCAGCAAAATATCTCCTTCATTTCCCCTTATAACCCTCGAGACAGGTTCATATCTATTTGCAATAGCCTTGAGCACCTCGACATCCATGAACACATTCGGCACCACTAATTTACCGAAGTCATATTGCCAGAAACTTGAGAATGGGGATTGCAAATTCCTCTTTCCATACCATAATTTGAACATATCTATCCAAATCATTGGTACCCTAGCATCCACCAAGTGGTACACTTTATCAATCAACCCTTATCCTAGGGTTTTACCATGAACAAATTTCTACCCTTGGTACTTGTCATTAGTCAAGGGTTTTAATTGGTCGAGAAAATAATCAAAAATATTTCTCTTCTAATATTCAGTCTTCCTTTAATGTTTTCATGAGGGAGCCATCTTACCAGACTTAACCACAAGAGGAAAAGGAAACTATGATTCAACACAAAAATCTCAAAAACATAGGAATATGAGAATTCTTATCAAATTCTGAACCCTAGAACAATTTGTGAGGTTTTCCCTACAATTACGCACACAATTCACACTTCAATCATTCAGGGAACAAAGAAAAGGTGCTTAGCAACGTACTGCTTTGTAAATACCAGGCTAATAGCAATCTTGTACTACAAGAACCCATCTCAATCTTCTTTAGCTCCAAAGATACCTTCTAAATCACTATGAATGACTTTATGAATGGAAAATAGCTTTGAGATTGCTTTTATTATTTTTTTGGAATGAAACACCACTGTCTCATCTACCATTACTGCTCGTGTGAGTGAAAAAATGACTCTAACTTGTATTTGAAATAAGTTTAAAATTGAATCGTTGATCATTTTCCATACTAGTGCATCTCACGATCATCTTTAGTCAATTTGAAATTTACCATCACATGTGGCAAGCGGGTCCACCCAAAAAATGACATGGCATAGCCAACTCACCACTTACTCCTCGGTCAAGGACCTGACCATCGGTTTTTACTGGCCTGTTTTGGAGACATGGCATCATCTCATGATGTCACAGTCCTTAACCTCCTCGCATCTTCCTTCATGAGGTTACGAGGTTCGTTGGATCTATTCACACTTTATCTGCAGGCTGTGACAATCACTTAACAATGGCCACTAACTCTTGAGCACTTCTTGGATCGGGATTAAAACATCATTATTCAATTTTACCACGTGCAAAAAACATGCACCTTTAGTAGCTCAGATTTTACCCGTTGGGAACCAGTAAAATCAGAGATTTAAAAAGTCAAACCACCAGCTCACCTTTCTCCACCGAGGGCACATGGCATCATCTCGTGATGTCGTGACCCTTATCTTTCTTGCACTTTCAATCGCGGGGTTGCATGAACTATAGGATCTACTCACGATTTAACATAAAGTCACCTGCAAAATATATAACTTTAGACTTAGGAAAAATTAAGTGCTAGCAGAAAATATTAAACAGGACCTGCCTAGGATAACTTTACATGCAATCTTTGGAAAATATAAAAGGGCCAGCCGAAAACAACTTAATGCCTAGGAAAAATAATGGCCTTGCCAACAATAATGGACCCTTGGCTTAAGTGGAGAAAAATTAACACCAAATTATAATAGCCTAAGGGTTTTAACATGGATTTAATAAAAAATGCATAAAAACCTTAAACCCTAAAGCCCAAGGGCAGGAATAGAAAAAATATTTTTTCTGAATAATCTAAAAATTTACCGAGGCATGAGAATCTTTTGCACAATTAATTTTTTAGGACTATCAAGATCTATGACCTAATGATAAATGGTCAAGATTTATAATGATAAATTATACCATAAAATAATTTTTGGGAGGCTTCCCCAAAAAATTCCAATAGTCAAGGGCACTACCTCTAAACCACCATTGTTAGGGGCACTGCTCCTAAACCCCTATTGTTGTGTGTCAACAATAACCTTTTATCAATAATACACTTTTATTATTGCAAGGTTGAAACACATTTTTCCTAACATCAATGGTGGGGTCCGATAAGTATTGACTTGCACCCGATCACTACCAACACCACTCAATTTTTAACACACAAGAGACACCTCAAAGGTTCCATTGATACTATGAGCCACAAAAATTCCTTTAACTTGATCAAACTAACCTTGTAGACACTAGGAAAAACTTGCAGACAAGTAAGCCAAATAGGAAGTTCAAACAACTAGTGTCCCTAAAGGATACTAGCGCGACATGTTTTAGTCCTTCACTCGTGCAAGTGTCCTCTTCTTGCAAATGTGTCCAATTTATACACTAGCATCCTCCTGAACTAGTAACCTATGTTGCTGTCCTCTAAAACATGTTCATTCAAACAAATGAGCTTCCCGATTGGATAATAAGGATTCGTGTACACCATAAACACATTGGTGAGTCCAAATACATAGATAACACCCATATTGAGAAAAAAAAAAAAGGTTGGAGACAAGATATGCAGAAGTGTCTCTGATGCACTTGAATCCTATTTGTATTCACTTGAATTCAATCAAATTCACAAGACAACAATGAGAGAGGATTAAGAAATCCTCAAGCCACCATATGAAACCAACTATATTCATTTTAAGCACTAAAAGAAGTGTTCCTATGAACCAAACAAAGATTAATATAATGAGCATGAAGAAGATAGCATATACAATTGTATCCAATACTAACACCACCACATGTAAAATAATCACTCCATATCCAATATCAAATGATATACATCAACCTCCAATCGAAGTGTCTAAAATACCAATACATAATTCCATTTCCTTTGAATCAATTACATAGTTTACCATTACAATTAATGAAGAGCCAGAAAAGGAAAGAGAGTAAGACAAGATCAACTCGCAATGTTGATCCTCCAAGCCAAGTCCTATGGTCTCCAACAATGGTTTGCAATAACACCTAACCAAGTGGAACCTTAGGTCTAGTCACCGTACTTGTGGAGATAGTCACACAACCTAGACACTTAAGAAAACAAGGCACAAGGGATTAGGTAAACACAAAACCCACCATTGAGTAATCACTAAATATGAGAAACACATGTCAATGTAAATCATAATGCAACATCAAGAGAAGATGCCAACAACAATACGTCACCATCATCATGGAGCAACATCAAATAAAAAAGGTGTCAAATCACTAATATGCCAAAATCAATAAAGGAGAAAACACACTCAAATAGCAGCACTAAAGACAAGGAGTGCCATTAATGAGCAACATCAAAGTTTTCTTAAGGCACAATATCACAATGCAATAACCAAATTGAGTAAAAATAAAAAATATCTAGTGCTACTCAACTACCAAGACTTATATACTAGAGTGCTAAGTGTGGGGAGTGTCATCATGGGTTCTCATGAGAATGCACCACACAAAACCAAGAATTATCTCATATGGATGGGAATAATTATCATGCAAGTCCCAATGATACATGAGCGAGCATGTCTCTCTAGACACTCCATATGTGGCCATTCTTTTACAATACATCCTTGGCATCATACTAGTGCTCAAAACATGTTTGGGGTACCAATTATCTTAATTAATGTTTTATCCCATTCCAATTTTGAATCATATTTTTACTTTATTGAGAGACTCATTTGTAAGGAAGTTAATTAGCAGAACAACTTCCTACACTAACCTTGAGAGGAAGGTAATGCAAAAAAATTTATAGATCATTACAACAATTACATAAAGTTAACAGAAATAGACATAATAGCATGCATACCACAACACAGTGATTTAAGTGGGGAAAATCCTTTAGGGAGAGAAACCCCACACTCCAAAAGGTGCCCAATATATTATTCAGCAATCAAAAACAAATTACAATATACTTAGAGAGAAATATCTTCACGAGAGTACCACTTATCAAAGATACAAAGGTAAATCAATAGCCATAAGACTCTTACACACAACTTCTATCTCACGCACCTCATATATTGGAGATACAATACAAGAAACTGTCAAATTGTATTACAAAACCATGGGCTAAAACCACCAAATAAAGTTGAGTTGACCTTATCTCCTATCAAGATGCCCTATGATGTGTCAAAACACACATCAACATGTGTCCCTCCCTTTTACAGCTCATTTATGTGTCTGGTGTATTTTATATTTCCTATTTTAGAAGTACAAACTTTCGGAGGCCATAACTTGAGAACTGTGTGTCCTATTAACTAATCATTTGAAGCAACAGAAAGCTCGTGAAGTTCTCTATCACATCGTAAACTACTATGCCATTTACACCTACTTTTTAGGGTATTTTGGAGGGTCTAAAGTCTTTAAAATTAAATTTAAACCTTTCATTACACCCCTCCAAAACATAAACTTTAATATCTTCAAAACTAGTTGTGATCTTGCGATGTAACTTTATCGGAATGCTTATCTATCCAACCAAAAGCTTTGGGGAGAATTTTGCACTATTTCATGCTCAAATAAAAACTTACTATAAATAGTAACCTCATGTAAATGCAAGGTTTAAACACCATTTTCACCAACATTTCTCCCACTTGTCGAACACCTTGCAAGAGAAAAGGGAGTATCAACACAATAAATTATTTGCTAGGGGCCATGAGGCCCATAGACTCTAAACACATCTGAACTTCTTTGTGCTCACATCCTTAGTTAAAGAATCTGCAACATTCATTAAATTTTCTACCTTAACCAGCTTTACCCTGCCATCTTCGACCATATCTCTTACAAAATGATACTAAACATCAATTTTCTTGGTCTAGGCATGAAATGTCGGGTTCTTAGCTATGTAGATTGCACTCTGACTACATAATAAACTGTTACTGCACCTTTTTTTATTCCAATATCTGAACATAGTCTCTCAAGCCAAATGGCTTCTTTACAAGCATGAGTAGCTACCATATAATTTTCTTCTATAGTGGACAAAGCAACCACAACTTGTTGCTTACTCATCCAACTAATTTCACCACCAAATAAAGTAAACACATAAGCATTGGTGGATCTTTTGTTATCAATATCACCTACCCAGTTTGAATCCACATAACTATGAATATCAAGAGAAATCATGTCTTCAACCAAATTACCATGATAACACAAAGAATACTCTGAGGTACCCTTCAAATATCTGAAGACTCTTTTGACTGCATCCCAATGAACTCTACCAGGATTAGACATATATCTGGAAAGAACTCACACTACTTTGGCAATGTATGGTCTAGTACAGACAATAGCATACATCAAACTTCCAACTAAACTCTAGTAAGGCACTCTGCCCATGTCTTCCATCTCCGATGGAGATGTAGGACAATAAAAAATAGATAATTTTGTTCTAACTGTAAAAGGAACACACAAGGTCTACAACCTTGCATGTTAAACCTCTGTAAAATTGAATTCAAATTTAGCAGCAAGTTGAGACTTTAGTTCTGAAATCATAACTTTTTGTTTACCAATTAATAACATATCATCAACATACAATGCAATGTATAGGAAATAATCACCTTCAGATTTAAAATCAAAACAGTGATCTGATTTAGAACGTTCAAATCCCAAACTCAACACATATGTATCAAATTTATGGTACCACATCCTAGGACTTTGTTTGAGGCCATACAAAGATTTCTTTAATTTACAAACAAAATTACTTTAACCTTCCACCACATAGTGCTCCCGTTGTGTCATATAAATATCCTCCTCCAAGTCACTATGAAGGAAAGTAGTTTTCACATCCGTTTTCTCAACCTCTAAATCATAAGCAACAGTAATAGAAAGCAAAAACCTAATGGATGTCATTTTTGCAATAGGAGAAAATATATCACCATAATCAACACCCTCAACCTAAGAGTAGCATTTTGCAACCAACCTTGTTTTATACTTCTCAATGCTTCCATCTGAACCAATCTTTTTCTTGAACACCTATTTGCAATCAACAGGCTTTCATCCTTCAAGCAATGGTACAAGATCCCATGTTTGCTTCTCCTTTGGAACATGTGCATATGTATTGCAACCAAAAACTCTAATATTTCTCAATGAAGGCTTGTGACCCGATCATGCTTCCATAGGTATTTTATCTGTTGGAATTAATTAACACTGAGAGGGGGGGTGAATCAGTGTTATGCAATTAACAACTTTCTTAAGTTGATTTTGTAACCACCAGATGCAAATGAATAAAAGCAAAGTGCAGAAACAAAATGAAAACAAGCACAAAACCATAGCACCGAAAATTTTACGTGGAAATCTCGAAAGGAAAAAACCACGGTGTGATTGGAACCCACAATATTATAATACTATGATCAGGAGTGTAATAATATTACAATAGAGGAATGCACATGCATTCAGGAATACTACCTAGAGCTCACTACTCAATTACAAAAGAGGGTTACAACTCGAAAGAAGCCTCACTGCCTTACAAAGATTACAAATGATAACAAGAATGACTAAACTAGAGAATAGCATCTACATATGCCAAATTGCAGTTCTAGTTAAGCGCAAAAAGATTGTCTTCATTGTTTTGTCAAATTGCTTTGCTCTATTGCTCTGTCATATACTAGAGCACAAAAAATTTCAATCACACAAATAAAACTTTGCACAATCACTCATACAATCTTCTCTCACTCACATCTCATCACATCACACACCAAAATGCTCAAATCAATCAGTCTTATATATCTACATCAATAAATTAAATCAATTTCCATGTCGGTCCAAAACCGCATAACAGGCAACATGAAATGTGTAACCATAAGTCAACTCAATCCAATTACCAATCCATATGCGGACCTAAACAAATTTATAATTATCTTCCCACATGTCGGCACAAACATCTTGAACTCAAAACCAATCACCAAAATCATCCCAAAGATTCCACATAACACGTTACACCAAAATAACTTTGTTCTTCCTGAACTACCAGATATTTGATCTTCAATCTTACATAAGAATCAATAATGGAGATTAGGATTGTGAAATAAATTTTCTTGAACATCTAACCATCTAACTCTTTCACCACAACCAAAATGGAGATTTGTCCAATGTATTCATACTCTACCACATACTATGTTCCACCTTCCAGACTTAAGCATAAATGAATATCAAACTTCTGGTAGAAAAAATTTGCATATACCAAATGTGATCTTGAATCTAAGTTTCCATAAATGAGAAACCTCAGAATAATCTTCAAGCAAAAATCTCTACTGGTACAGTGCCTCTTGCCAACATTATCAACAAGAGCTGATGTAGGAGACTTGTTAATCAGGTAGCAAGCAGTGGCAATAGCTTCAGCCCAAAAATTTTGTTCTAGACCAGTACCACTTAGCATACTCTTAGCCTTCTCCATCAGTGTCTTGTTCATTATTTCTACAACTCCATTCTGTTGTGGAGAATATGGATTTGTATTTTGTCTATTAATACTATAGTCTTTACAAAATCTATCAAAATCATTAGAGCAAAATTCACTGCCATTATCAATCGTCAAACATTTTATTTTCTTTCTAGTTTTCAATTCAACCATTGCTTTAAATTCTTTAAAATGACTAAAAACTTTAGATTTACTCCTTAGAAAGTATTCTCATGTCCTTCTACTAAAATAATCAATAAATGAAACATAATATGTGGATTTTCCAACGGAAGAAACATCTAGAGGACCAAACAAATCAGAATGAATAAGATCCAAAACACCACAATATTTATGAGAACTCAAGTAAAACTGAACATAGTTTTATTTTCCATAAATGTAATGCTCACAAAAATCAAAGTCAAGATTACAATCATTCAAACCTTCAACAAGGTTTTTATTTTTCAAGGTCCTTAAGACCCTTTTCTCCAATGTGGCCAAGTCTCTGGTACCGTAGCATAATCTTCTCTATAGCTAATTTTTATTCACAAGAAAGAGCACCCTTTGGTACCCAAAATATATGTCCATCCACTGAAGATGAAACCCTTAAGTCTTTTGATGAAGTATCCACAAATTATCTTTTTATAGAAGTGTTATTAAACTCAACAATGTATGCCTCTAGCTTATACAAAGTGTCGAACCTAACACCTCTAGCAATCACCATAACACCCTTAATCATCTTACATACTGCATCAAAAAAGACTACCTACACACCCACATCTATCAGTTTGCTCACAAATAATAAATTTTTCTTTAATCTAGGGATATGCAACACATCGCTAATCCTTTTTATTCTACCATCAAGAAACCTGATCCTAACTTTAACTCGACCAAAAATGTATAAATGTGAATCATCACCCATGTATACCTTACCTCCATTAAATTATTCATATTCAGAAAACTAATCTTTATTGGAAGTCATATGAAAAGATGCACCTGAGTCAATTAACCATGCATCATTACCTGCATGAGTAGCCAAGCCTACAATGCATGCATCACCATCTTCCTTCTCAAACTCAAGATCATAATCGAACTTATTATTTTTCTTCTTCTTTTTCTTCTTCTTTTTCTTCTTCTTTTCTTCTTTGCAATCCTTACAGATGTGACCTAGTTTACTGCAATTCCAACATATGAATTTGGACTTTCCAAGAGATTTCAATATCCCTTTGGATTTGGACTTATTGCACTTCTCATTCTTCTTGTCTTTTTCCTTAGGTCTTCCTCTAACAGTTAGGGATTCCTTCCAACTAATGGATGCCTTCCTCTACATCTCTTCACCAAGTAGGTCACCCACCACATCTTCAAACTTCAAAACAATAAAAGTACTACAAATAGCCATAACAAGAGAATCCTCGAAATCAAGCAAAGAATAAAGCAAGATCTAGCATTTCTCCTCTTCGTCCATCTTAACACCAACAGATACCAATTGAGCCACCAACATATCAAATGCTTACAGGTGGTCTACAAATCCTCCACCCTCTTCCATCTTCAAGGAAATAATTTCTTCCTTAATAAAATCTAATTCAATAAGGATTTCGCTTGATACATTTCACCAAGCTTAGTCCATAACTTCTTTGCAATGTTCTCTTCATGGGCATTGATTAGAACAGAGTCTTCTAGGAACAATATAATTAGAGCCTTGGCTTTTCAGTCCATAACATCATACTGAGTAGCCCCAATAGGATATGAGGGTCTTGAGACACTCGCATCAATAACATCCCACAGATCTCAATCTATTAGCAGATCTTCCATCTTCAGCTTCCACATCTCAAAATTACTTCCATTCACTTTTTCCACCTCTATTCTCCTTGATGAACTTGCCATCTAAAAATTCCTACAACAAGATCAAAAAGTGTCTTTTGCACAAGCTCCCACTAAAATCTGGATTAGTTCAAAAAACCCAACAACCCACAACTAAAACCAAAGGTGATCAGACTCTAATACCACTTGTAAGGAAGTTAAGTATCAAAACAACTTCCTACACTAACCTTGAAAGGAGGGTAATGCAAAAAAAATTATATATCATTACAATAGTTATAGAAACTTAACATAAATAGACATAATAGAATGCATACCACAACATAGTGATTTACGTGGGGAAAACCCTTTTAGGAGAAAAAACCCACACTCCAAAAGCTGCCCAATATATTATTCAAAAATAAACAATAGATTACAATATATTTGTAGAGAAAGCTCTTCATAGGAGTACCACTAATCAGAGAATCATAGGTAACTCAATAGTCATGAGATTCTTACACATAACCACTATCTCACGCACCTCATATAGGAGATACAATACAAGAAACTGTCAAATGGTATTATAAAACCATGGGCTAAAACTACCCAAGAAAGTTGAGCCAACCTTATCTCCTATCTAGATGTCCTATGATGTTTTAAAACACACATCAACACGTGTCCCTCCCTTTTACAACTCATTTATGTGTCCGATGTGTTTTATATTTCCTATTTTAGGAGTACAAACTTCTGGAGGCCATAACTTGAGAACTGTGTATCCTATTGATGCACCATTTGAAGCACCAAAAAGATATTGAAGTGCTCTATCACATTGTAAACTGCTATGCCATTTATTGTTGGAAATTGACACTCTATTGGTTGGCTTCACTATGTTGTCATTGATGGCAACATGATTTTGTGTTCTGGCTTCATGTTTTAATTCTATGGTGTACCGGTAGACACTTCACAGATTCTACACCGACACCGACACCGACACTAGCAGGTCAGAGGATTTCTTTGGTCACCGACAATGTAGAATGACATGGTATAGTAAAGGATATTGGTATTGGAGGCCGACATATCTTGGATCTGGCATCGACAATTTGTTTTAATGTTTACACATTTATGTTATCTGGCCTACATGTAATCTGATATTGTATATATCTTTGTAAGCGGACATAAGGCATAAAAGTTGTATAGGGTATATAGGTCAGTTTGATAGATCATTATGTTAGAGACTTAGAATGGACATGATGATATAAATGTAATGGATCATGATGTGAATATAATATGATGTGAAATATATCAGAGAGATCATGTATGTGAGAAATTTATTGTAAGGGTGGTGCAGAGGCACTCAAAGGTGACTCAAAGGTGTGATAGAACATGTGTTTGCAATCATCATGATGTGTTGTCTTGAAGGTTTCTTGTGTAGGTCCTAAATGGATATGATAGGTCCAATGCTATGTTATAAGCCCTAAGGCTCCAAAGTTGTATACTTGGTCACAAGCCTTGTATGGGAATTTTATTTATGTTTTTCATGTCTATGGGTCCTAGAGGTGTTGTGTGTCCAATTTGTAACCTTCAATATGAAGGCAAGTGTGTGATGTCATAATATGTCAAAAGTTGCTATGTTGTCATGAGCAATTTTTGTAACTTTTTGAGTTGTGGTTTTGAAGCGGCTAGTTGGTTGCATTTTGTACATTGGGAAGTGGTTAGAAGGCTTCTTTAGTCTTATTTAAGTCTGAGTAATGATTCCCAAAGGTTACATTGAGGCTTTGAATGAAATTTATGCTTCCTACCATTCTGAAACTATCATTTTTATTGGTTTTTCTTGGGTTCTTGGTCTTGGTACAGATTTGTACGGACTTCTAGAAGATCTAATATTTTGAAATGAGTGTAGCAGTGAATCACCTCTCATTTGAAGTTGGTTTGAGGTCTTGAAGTTCTATGATCGAGGATTAGTTGATTTTTCTTCCTCGTTGCTTGGTAAAACCCTCAAAACCAGGGTTTGGATTAAAAAGGAGACCCTATTCAACATTCCTCTATGGGAAAGGTTTGAAAGCCTGAGGAATTTTGGATTACCATGTATACTAGTTGTCTTTCTTGGTTTGGGGAGCAAAAGATCTTGCCTTGGCACTATTGGAGTGATGCCCTATACTTGACATCTCCATGTCGCAAGTCTGTGCAGTGAGGGATTGAATGAATCCTTGAGATAGTGGACACAATGGTGGTGAAATTTTAAATGGGAAGGACCCTTAGGAATTTTAATACCTTCTCCAAGAGCCTTGACTTCATCCGACTAGTGAAGGTTTTGACGCCTAAACCTCTATACCAACTAGTTAGACCAAAAATAGGCCCAATAGGGTTTGAAAACTTGCACTCAAAACCCAGATGCAAAAGTTTGAAATATTTTAGAATGCCCAAAAGGGTACTTGAATATCAAATTTTTCAGGGGGTTTTTTAGGTATTTTGATAGGTAAAGTGGGAAAAGTTCAAATGGAGGGCTAATTGCTTGTAGCTCTATTTCCTAGGTCCATAAGGGAAAAAGGCACAAAGGACTTATAAATACCTATAAAAGGGGTAAAGGTAAATAAAAATACCATATAAAAAATATACAAACACTCACATATGATAGACTCCACCATTTGAGCAAAAGGTCATGTTGGCAAAGGGCTTGGGGGTTGTGAGGTGTCTTGGTTTAGGGGTTGAGTATTTAGGAGTAGGAGTCTCCTAGAGAAACTAAGTTGTCTTGAGAAGATTGATCATTGGGAAGGATCAAGGAAAAGACTAATAACCTTTGGAAGTTTGGAGAGGTTGGACCATTGGATGGTGCCAAGTGTTGACCCCTAAAGAAGAAACCAAGGAATTTGCCCATTACCACCTGTTTATGGTAAAAATGGATAACAATAATAACAATATTGAAAGGCTAAATGAATTCAACCACTAAACCCTAGCCTAACAATGAACAAAGATCCACCATAACATATGAAGATAACCTAAGACAATGCAAATAACTCAAAATCACAAAGATTATACCATCACATGTCCAATAGGGTTTTGATCTCCATTCTTCCTATCTCCATTGATCTTGCTTGATATATTTGCTCTCAGATTTTTATATGCACAAGAGCTCAACAAAGAACGGAATGTGGTTGCAAGTAGGATCGTAGTGTAGCCAAGTACTCCAAAATCAGTCATTAGGTTTTGACAATGAAGGAAGCATCTCCTTAAATAGAAGACACAATAGGAAATGGAGGGTTAAGATTGAGAGGTGTAAAAAGAGAGGTCGGCTAGGATTAGAGGGTAGGTAAAAGAAATACCAAAATAATGAAAGAGGTAGGTAGTGTAGGAATTAAGAGATAAATGACATGTGTCATGGGTAGAAAAAGCTAATGAATTAATTAAATAAATAAAGATTTATTTAATTAATAGAAGAAGTAGGACAATTAAATAAATAAAATATTTATTTAATTTAAGAAAGGGATAATTTAAATAAATAAATGTATTTATTTAAATGAGAAATAAGGCTAGAAGAGGATAAATGAATGAATTAATTAAATAAATAAAAATTTATTTAATTAATAGAAGAAATAGGCTTAGATAATTAAATAAATAAAATATTTATTTAATTAGACATGACAATTTTGAGTGTCTACACCACCAAACCCTCTACATCAAAGGGTTATTTTGGTAAAGGGGTTTAGGGTTTCAAACCAAAACAGAAAGAGCTTAAACCATAACTGTATTCTAGCATAGAAGATTTTATCTTAAGCAGTTCACACTTCTCTAGATTGTAGTCTAGAATTTTGTGTAGTTAGTGAGGCTCCTATTGTTATTGAGTAGTGTGCTCTAGGCTGTAAGCCTTCCTGCAAGTATAGGCCCCTCATATTTTATAATATCTCTTAATATGGCCAGTGGATTGATATTGTGGTTCACAAATCCCACCATGGTTTTTCCTCTTTGAGGTTTTCCATGTATAAATCTATGTTATGATTCTCATTTATGTGATTGGCTTATTAGTTGCTTTACTTCTTTCAATTTTGTTTATACTGGTTGGTGTATGAATGTTTTAATAAGGCTAAAATATACTATTTTGGTATAACATTGATTCACCCCCCCTCTTAGTGTTATTATTTTCCAATAATTGGTAGCAGAGCCTTGTACCTCAGAGGAAGTTTAACAGCTTGAGGAAGATCTTGAAACCGGAATCCATGAATATGGCTTTGGAGAAGCAACTTGAGATGGCACTTGAAGATTATGATGATGAAAGGTTGAAGAACTTAAAGATACAAGATGAATTGAATTCTACAAAGGAATTCATTCTTGTCCTACAAGAGAGGCTATCATCTATTCAAGCTAGGAGGAAGGAACTTTTGCAAAATCAGGATGATGAAGAGAAAAATGCACTTAAGGAGAAATGTCATAAATTGAGTCAGGAGAACATGGTTATGAAGAATGAAATGAAAGTTATAACTATGAGGATGTCTAAAGAGATTGAGGACATAAAGAAAAAGGAAGAAAATCTTGTTGTATCCTTGAAGAACAAGTTTGAAGAATGTGGTAGGTTGGTTCATGAAAATGATATGTTAAGAACTGATTTGCTGCAATCCCAAAGTAATGAGCAAGATCTTGAGAGACAAATGATAATACTAAGTGAATATTTAACTACTGCAATTGAGTACAAAGAAAAATTCAAGATCAGCTCAGCACAGCTTGATGAGTTATTGAAGAGATAAAGGCAGATTGGAGATTCTAGTGGACTTGGATTTGAGCAAGGACGGAGTTCCGGTACTACTAATGAAGATCAAAACCATAAGGCACCGATAAGACAATTCAATGCTTATAAATTCAATGGTAGATGTTTTGTTTGCAATAGATTTTTATCACATGGCTAGGCAATGTAGAAACATAGCAAATCAGAACCCTAATTCTACTCCCAGTAAATGTTCTAAATGCAATCATTTTGGTCATAAGATAGAAGATTGCAGAATGAATGTAAAATGCTATGCTTGTCAAAAATTTGGACATATGGCTAATCAATGCAGGTCAAGAAATCTCATTGGTTTTAGCAAAGCAATTCAGAAGAACAATGTTACATGCTATGCATGTAATGAAGTTGGACATATTGCTAAGTTATGTAGAAGCAGAAATCCATTGGTTAGTAATGGAGGATCAAATGAAAAAGGAAAAGAGAAGGTTAGTGAAATCCAACAAGATCATACTCAGAGATGGGTTAGGAAAACTGAAGAATAATCATCAGATGGGAATGTCCCAATTACTTATGTGGCAAAAGAGGTTGCTCCTACACCGGTAGGAAGCTCATCTGGTAAGTAAGGAAGATGCCTTAGGGGTAGGCAAAATTCATGAAGATGTTGCATATGCCCCAGGAAGAGGTTGTAGAAAATGTTCCAGATATTGGAGAGAATTATCCGGCATAGATATGTTCTGAGTGAGATCCGGTATCTTTCATCGGCAGTCATTTACATCAATGGAAGATTAGGGTTTTTCTTGAAGGTTAAAAGGCCAAATACACTTCATTGTTAATCACCTTGCATTTAGAGCGACTTTAGAGAAATTCAAAGTGACTAGCTACAATCAGAGGCAATTCAAGGCAATCAGATTTCTTCTTGACCAATTTCACCAGCGTTTGGAAGAATTCATTAAAAATTTTCACTGAGAGCGATCAAAAGGTATTTATCTTGAAACATGGAAGCAGTATCATCTTCTATTCCTATTTTTGTTGCAAACCCAACTGTCGTGGAGGTCAAGGACTACCCTAGACCAATTTTCAAGCAGTATCCACATGTGGCCACCTTGGAAGACTCGGGTTGGAGTGTTTTCTCGCGATCCAGAGGGAGTTGTGTATGTAGAGGATATTAGGGCATATATTCATTGTCATATCAAGGACTTGGGAACTTCAAAAATCAAGGGAATGTATATGAGTGAGCTAATGAGAGAATCTGGAAAGATCAAACCAGCATATCAACATATTGAAGAACTAGGGTTTACAAACATTCTGGATATTCTGGAGTTTGAGGATTAGATAATCAGATATGTACTGAGCAAAGTACATGGGGAATTCATATGGCTGAACAGACCTTACAAAATCACCAAGGAAACCATCTGGGCAATTACTGGTTTGCCATCAGTAGGGCAACACCTAGACTAAGAAAGTTTAAAATGACTTCGTGAGGAAGATCATCAGTGCTACATTTGATAAAAGATCCATGAAAGTGAGCACTATCACCGACACAAACATCAAATTTGGTAGCATGATTATAGGATATAAGGTAACTCAGTCAAACCGACTGAATTCAGTTTCCAGTTCATGCATTTTAGCTGCATACAAAATGATGAGAGATAATGTAAAGTTAGATCTATGTGATTAGATGCTTGATGAGTTGCTAATCAACTTAGGAAAGATTAAGGGTGAGAATAATGGCACCTTCTGGTATGGGAACTTGTTAGTTTGCCTAATGTTATATTTTTTGAATGATACACCTAGTTCTGGTAAGAGACAGTGGGCTTTTGACATTCCAATAGGAAGACAATTGAAACAATCAATTGTTGCATTAGGAAGCCAAAGAGATGATAAGATATGGAGTTATTTTAAGGCATTTCAAAAATCTATGAGGTCTAGGGTAAGGGTACCTAAGTATATAGTATAAAAATACTCTACTGACATATGCTTCATGGTAAAGAAGGATGAGACTCTCATGGAAGCAATTAAGCCCCGAAAGATTTGGATTGAAGAAATGGGATATTCTTGATTCCTATGCAAAAATGCTAATTGATGCACCAATTGATGAGGTAGAGAAGCCCTATGGTACTGCACAACAGAAAACTCAAGAGGTTGAAACAGAGTTCAACCGGAAGAAAAGGGAGAAACAAGAAGGAAAAGAAAGTAAGTTTGTGCAGAAGGTCTCAAAGGACATCAAAGCACTAATTGATGTTGTCCTAGAGAAAGGTAGAAAGAGGAAGGATCTGGAAGTTCATATTGAACCTATTACTGCAGAATTTGAATCAGAGGATGACACACCATTAGCATTTAAAAGGGTTGTTAGTAAGAAACCAAAGGAAACAAAGGCAAAAGAAAAGAAGCAACCAGTTAGGAAGGTCACAATCAAGCTATCAGCATAGAAGCAAGCACCTAAAGATACACCTGCAACTGCATCTAGTACTGCCAAGAGGAAGAAGAAGAGTGACATTGACTTAGTAATTGAAACTGGTAATGTGACTATCATACCACCTAAAACTTGTGCTGAAATAGTAGATGAAATTACTAAAGATGGCATGTTGAAGAATGTTAAATTTTATTATGAAAACCTAGAGGATGATGAATAGAGAGAGGTAGAAGAAGCAATCCTATTATACTTGGATATCTATAAGAAAGCCTTAATAGAGATATAAAATCAAATATCAGCTGATTTATATAACATGTTAGATACTAGAAGATTATCTACTATGCAAGAGGATAAACACATTAAAATTCAAGAACTACTATCTATTTGTGTTACTATAGCTCCAGATGAAATGGACAAGACAATTAAGGCCGCAGATAGAAAATTTTTCAATAGTAAACATAGGATAACTAGTCTGATGCTAGGGAGAGTAAATGAAATAATAAAGGAGACTCAAAAAGCATGGGTCAAATTTTTGGGAGAAAACAAAGTATTCTTTACTTCACCAGAAACCAAGATAGACATTGTAGATACCCCGATTGAAGGAAAAGGAAAGGGGATTATAGGCACTTCACCATCAGTTTTGAAAAATATTAAGATTGTGGAAATTGAGCCTCCGGTAAATATAGATGCATGGACAAATACTGAGATACCAGTTAATACTGAGAATGAACAAGCTAACATTGTACAGGATACTAATATTGAGGATAATTGTCCTCCGGATATAAATGTATAGGTTGAGAATACTGTTCCTATAGAGGAACCGACAGTTACACAGACTGCACCAAGTGGCGAAGCCACCAATGCAAGTGAGGAGATTATAAAGGATAAAACATCAGAGGAGAAAATAGGGGAATCTGGTAGGGAACTAGTTGTTGGTCCATCATTATTGTCAATTGACACTCCTCAGGTAGAAAAGAAAACCATCACAGAAATGAGTCCCACTAAACTGATGATGATGGCTGCTCAAAAACTAATGAAGGAGGGATCCACGGACAAGGGGATTATAGATCAATCAATCACTGTTCTACATAGATTGGTCCCAGAATGTAAGATTGAAAATGAAGCGAGCTCTTCTGGAAAGCTTAAGGTAATCACTAAGCACATATCAAAAGACTTTCAATCCTTATAGCAAATCTCAAACCGACAAGCACTAGAAATATTTACTCAGGCTAAGAGAGTCGCTTTTGATCAAGTAATTGAAACAGAGAAGAAAAAGATTGAGGAGAAGCTAATCCTAATAGAAAATTCTTTGAAACAATGTACAAATACATATAGGGTATGTTGTAATACTGAAATACTTACAACAAATGTAGATAAAAAGATTAAAGAGATTCAGGAGAAAATTGCAAATATTGCTAACTCTTTTGATGGATTAATTTCATTGACTACATCAATTGATGGTCAAATTTTGATCTTGGAGAACCAAATTTCTTCTCTTGAAAAGGAAAGAGACAAAACAATTCAAAGAGCCAGAAGTCTGAGAGGTTTGGTGAGTCCTCGATTGGATTCACTCTGTGTACACAAGAAAGAATGCATGGATATGGTGGAAAAGCCCACACCGGCAAAGATAAATGAAAAAGAATCTTTTGCACATTTATTGAGTGGACTTGTATCTATTTTTGACACATTTAAAACTAGCTAGGATACTTATGTGGAGTTACTAGAGAAGGCTTATCTAGAAATTTTGAATTTGGTCAAGCTCCGTTAAGACATTTTTGGAGATATTCAGTGTACAGTTCTTATTCTTTGACATTTTGGGGGGGCATTTATGTCAAAGGGGCAGTAGTATAGATGTGAAAAAGAATAAAAGAGTTGCATACATTAGGGGGAGTTATAGAGTTTTGGAGATATGAAATATTTTGCATATTCAACTTAGGGGGAGCAGGGCAGGATAAAACCGACAGATGAAACCTTGACCATTTTTCACATGAGTGTTGCCATCAATGCCAAAGGGGGAAATTGCTGGAAATTGATACTCTATTGGTTGGTTTCACTATGTTGTCATTGATGGCAACATGATTTTGTGTTCCGGCTTCATATTTTGATTCTATGGTGTACTGGCAGACATATTCTACATCGGCACTGACACTGGCAGGTCAAAGGATTTCTTTGGTCATCGGCAATGCAGGCCAACATGGTATAGTAAAGGTTATTGATATTGGAGACCGACATATCTTGGATCCGACATCGGCAATTTTTTTTAATGTTTATACATTTATGTTATCTGGCTAACATGTAATCTGATATTGTATATATCTTTGTAAGTCGACATAAGGTATAAAAGTTGTATAGGGTATATAGGTCAGTTTGATAGATCATTTTGTTAGAGACTTAGAATGGACATGATGATATGAATGTAATGGATCATGATGCGAATATAATATGATGTGAAATATATTAGATAGATCATGTATGTGAGGAATTTATTGTAAGGTTTATTTCGGTAAAGGGGTTTAGGGTTTCAAACCAAAACAAATAGAGCTTAAACTGAAATTGTATTCTGGCATAGAAGATGCTATCTTAAGCAGTTCACACTTCTCTGGATTGTAGTCTAGAATTTTATGTAGTCAGTGAGGCTCCTATTTTGATTGAGCAGTGTGCTCTAGGTTGTAAACCTTCATGCAAGTGTAGGCCCCTCATATTTTGTAATATCTCTTCATATGGCTAGTGGATTGATATTGTGGGTCACAAATCCCACCATGGTTTTTTCTCTTTGAGGTTTTCCATGTATAAATATATGTGTTATGATTCTCATTTATGTGATTGGCTTATTAGTTGCTTTACTTCTTTCAATTTTGTTTATACCGGTATACTGGTTGGTGTATGAATGTTTTAATAAGGCTAAAATCTACTATTCTGGTATAACACTGATTCACCCCCCCCCCCTCTCAGTGTTATTGGTTTCCAACATTTATGCCCACTTTTCAAGGCATTTAAAAGGGTCTAAAGTCCTCAAAATTAAAGTTAAACCTTTCATTACACCCCTCCAAGATGAAAACTTTAATATATTCAAAATTAGTTGTGACCTTGCGACTTAACTTTACCAAAATGCTTATCTAGCCAACCAGAAGCTTTGGGGAGAATTTTGCACCATTTCATGCTCAAATGAAAACTCACTATAAACAGTAACCTCATGTAAATGCAAGGTTGAGACACCATTTTTTCCAACATCCTTAACATGATTTCCTATGGGCCACTTACAAGCTGGGTACGCATTATGAGCCACTCCCTAGACCCACTCTAATATGTAATCCTAGGCTCACCCTGTTCCACACAAATAAGGGACAATAAAATTCATATAAAAAATTGAATATCACATCAATTTTCATTTCCAATCTCAAGGCACATTTTCCCAATATCTCATCATTCAACACAATACAAAGTCTCATAATATCACTATTCACCATATTGCTCATATGCCCAATTGGCCAAAACATCATGAGATGGATCAAATTTGATCCCAAGAATGAAATTCCATAACATTATCCATTCTCTCACATCATATTATCAAGTTTTAACATCCAATTTCCACTTTTGAACTTTACACAAAATTGCCCAAAAACCAGTCATAAACCATAATCTACATTAGTGGATCTCCAGAAAGCTTCAAAAATCCAAAATCTAATCAATACTCATTGTTTCAAATATTAACAACATCACATTTCAACAATAAATTTTACCATTCAATCATTTTATACAAATTTTGACAACATAACCCTACCTAGGGCATTATTTTGGATTTTCAGTCAATACAAATTATACAATGCATAAAGCAACTTGATCCAAATTGGAGAAACATTCTAAATCATATTTTTAAATCAAGGAAATAAATTTGAATTGAAAGAATGAGAAAATAGAGAGAAATCAAATTTTTCCTACCTAAACTTGAGCAAAAATTCAAAATTAAAGTACTTTTAACAAACCCAATTATAGCTTGAATCCTTTAGACAATAGGGAGAATCCATGAAAATAAATTCATTGAGCTTCTACCCACAAAAATCTTTAAAAATCTTTCCAATAGAACTCTGACAATGAAATTCCAAAAATTTGAATGTTGGAGGTTATGGAGAGCAAAAAAGTGAAAAATAGACAGTATCCAAATAGCTTTTGATTTGCCATTATAAAACTCACTTTTAGAAGTGGGAATAAAATAATAATAATTTAAAAATATAACATAAATAAATAATAAAATCCCCAAATAAATCGACAAGCTAAATAAAAAATTACCAACATTTTACATACTCATAAGGCATATTTAAGCATTGACTATTAAATTGCCATTTAATTATAATTAAAATTAAGTAACTATTCCCCAACTAAAAACCATTTAAAATAATTAAAATTAAATAATAACAATAAATTCCCAAAAGGCATCAAACCCCAAATTAGGCAATTGCCTTCATTTTAAATACATATAAGGCACAATAAAGCATTTAATTATCAAATTTCCTCAAATAACATTAAAACACATGAATAAATTTCAATGCAACGCTAAATTGCAAACAAGACAAAATGCTCAAACTCTCTACACAAGTTGATTGTGGATAATGATTGGGTTTTTCAAACAATACCAATTGCCATAGTCAGGGCTCAAGTAAAAAAATACTAAAAAATCATCCTTATTAAGGAACGATGGGTTTTGGCTTGGGGTTATTTTGGCCAGTGCGTTGGAAACATGAGTATGTGTTGTCATTGATGCCAAACTTGTTGTCATGGGAGACTATTCGTAGTTTGCATGGTGTTGTCATTAATGTCACACTTGTGTGTATTGATGACAAAGGTGGAGAGGAAGTTGTAGTTGTTCGATTGTATGGTCTAGAAATGATTTTTCAGATGTTACTATGATGATTGGTGATGATTGATGTCAAACTTGTTGTCATGGGAGATTGTTGGTAGTTTGCATGGTGTTTTCATTGATGTCACACTTGTGTGTGTTGATGACAAAGGTGAAGAGGAAGTTGTAAGGTTTTAAAATAATTTTTCATATGTTTCTATGATTACTAGTGGTTATATTGAGTGAGTATGTGGTGTTTCGAGAAGATGATAATAGTGGAAGCTAAAATATGCAGGAAAGAGTATTTAAAGTATTTATGAGAGAATGATCTACATTCATTAACTTTTGTATTTGATGTCTTGTGGTTCTAGATCTAATGCCTATTCTCTATGGATGTTGCACTATTATGTTTTCAAGTCCTCAATAGTTCAGATGTTGAAGTTGGTTGTTGCAGTTTATTGACAGTGAGGTCGTTTATCAAGATTGGTCTGAAGAATGCTTCACATTTCTCCATGATGTTTATTCAAGTGTTGTGTCTTGGAGGACATGTTCATATTGTTCGTGCAATGTTCCAATTCAAAATTCAAGTGTTGATTTGCTTTGCAAGAGAAGTTATGTTATTTTGTTATTTGGTGTTGTCTATTGTGTTGGTTTCTAGCCAACTCAGTTGGTTTAACTTATTTTGATCATACTTAATTAAATTGGATATGCATTGGAGGTCGAGTGAAAGTGTTTTTATGGGTTTTACCATGGTGTGTGAAGATCCATATTGATTATTTTGCATTGGATAATGTTTTTGGGTCAATTGGTTAGCATGCTTTACTATATATCTACATATTACATTTGATGTTGAATTTGGAGGATGTGTTGGTGTGTGTGGTTCATTGGAATTGACTTAGGAAGACATGTTGTGATGTATTTGGGTCCCCTTTATCTCCTACAGTGGACCACATTTAGCACAATTTCTCATTGTGGCCAACTTTATGTAATTTATGTTTATTTTGTCTATGGCTGACCTAGTTGAGTGTTTCAGTGAATAAGTTGATATAAATAGATGTGTAGATGTGTCAATTGTTGTGTGGATTGTTTGAGGATGATGTAGAGGTATATGTGTGGTAGAAAAAGTATGAATATTAGTTTGTGACGTGTTTATGATCAAGAGATACTACTCAAGTTCAAATCATCCTTCTCTGTGTCTGACGCAAGATAGTAAGTCCTTTTGGAAAATTGTGCAAATATGTATCTTTCCCTAGGATCATATGTCTTAGTACTGCAATTATTTTGTATCTTGCCTTGGAGTAGTGAACTTCAACCTACAAGTCCTTTGTATCTTGCTCTGAGGTTGTGTGTCTTACCATGCAAGTCCAAATCAAAAGCAGTGAGCTTCCTTGGCCTTGAGCAAAAAATATTGTATTCAAATATTTATATTGTGAGTGTGATTCTCACCATGGTTTTTACCACATTGGGTTTCCCACGTAAAATTTTAGTGTTTAATGAGGCCCATTAATTTCTTGAGTTTACTTATTTTCTACTACTTTAACAAACTTTTACTAACTTATCATTAGACTGATAATATGTTTTAGTCATCCTTAGAACCACATTATTGATAATTATGATATATATACACATGGTATATTGGTATGGATATGTGATATGTTTTAATAGATAACATGTTGTTAAATGTCATGAATGTTGATTTATGCATATTATTTTCATTACTAGAATTAACGTGCAATGAGAAGCATGAACCGGTTGTAGTTGACATATCTTAGTTACATCTGTAGTCAAAGAAGGTGGAACTTTGTCAGTATGCATAGGAGTAGCAATGTGGAGAAAAATATTCTCAATTGAAGAAGAGTCTTTTGACTCTATCCTTTCAAAAGGTGTTCAGAAGATAATAGATCATGGAAACCGATGAAATTGTGCATCATTAATATTGAATTAATGTAGCAACCATGTTCCTAGTTCTACATTACTACTTAATAAAAGAGTCCATAATGAAACAAACTCATGTAGTGCTAATCTGTTAATCTATTTTTCTTCTTAGAATAAATCACCTTAGTGTTAGGGAGAAGTGACATTTAGTTAGAGTCAGTTGGAAGAAGTTAATGGCATGCTTTCTCTAAATGTTTTGAATAGTGAAAGTGTCATTCTAGTTAGAATCTTCTATTCTTGTTAGGAATCAATCTACTTTTGTAATTTTTTGTTGAATATATAATGTAGACAATATAGATTGTGTTATAGCTATATTTTCTACGTAATCAGTATCAAGTTGTTCTGAGTATAAGTTAATAATGATAAAATGATTATTGTTCTATAAATTCTAGCGTATTGTTATCCTTCACGAAGATTGAATTCCTCAAGAAAGAACCACTAGAGGTAATGTGAGACTCCTTTATCCTTTTTGTTATTTAGTGTTGTTTAGTTTTATTTATGCAATTAATAATTATTCTTAATCTTTAGTTGTTAATTTATGTTCATTAATATCTCATAGTAAAGAGTCCTCGTTGCAATTGACTTCTATTTTGTTCGATTACATTGATAATTTGTACTCACAGTGATTGTTGAGCTACTCTTAGAGTTGCTCATAGCAACTATTGTGTTAGTTTCTCATTTCAACATTGTTTATTGTTTATGTCCTTAGTAATTTATTATATTTTTTATGAAATGATAGAGAAACTAGGACCCTTGTTGCACATACAATTCCAATGCCATCTTTGAAGATATGTCCTTGGCTGATAATTAAATAAGCCTTAACTTAAGACATAGGGTTGCCCCACTGAATACTTCAACTGAGTTGTGTGCATGGAAAACCACACCAACACAATGGATATAGTGGAAACCAATCATTTTTGGCACCATTGTTGGGGACGGTGCTAAGGTTTAGGACTATTAAGTTTAGGATTCCTTTTAGTTATTTACTTTTTGCAAAGTTTATTTTAGTTATGCGCTTTCATTAGCATAAGTGTTTGTATTCAACATTAGGGAAATTATATTTGAACTTGGTATCAAATTCATTACAAACAAGTGTAGGAAGAAAGCCCATAAGCCCAACACTTTCATTGCTTACATTGATAGAGAGATGCTAGAGGAAGGTTTCTTCCCTATACATCAAGTGTAGTAGGAATATTGGCTTCAAGAGAGGGGCTAGAGGACTCATCACTTTGACACGAACATTAGAAGATCCATTTAGTGCACTTGTAGATCCAATATCTTCTGGTAACACTTGAGAAGAACCTAGTCAAGAGTGCACCAAAGATAGTAGCAACAATGTGTAACACTAAAGTAGAAAATATCAATACACCAGTCACCTTTGCATTTCCAATTATTGACTACGAGAGGGCAACAACATTGAAAATATACCTCTAAATTCCCTCCCTAACTTTTATGGCCTAGTCACTAAAGATCTTGATACCTTTTGTTTCTAATTTGATGTACTTTGTATAAGATATGACTATGTAACTAACTCCCATTGCTTAAAGATGTTTCCAACCACTTTGAAGGACTCTAAATTATGGTGGTTCATGGGGCTAGGAAGAAATACAATTACTAGTTAGGTTATCATGAAAGAGAAGTTTCTACAAAAACATCAAGACTATTATAGAGGTGGAGACACATGAAAGGAGAACTTTCTACTATTTAGGATGTCTCAAAGAAAAGATGAACCCCTTCAAGACTACATAGATAGGTTCCAATTTTGTTTGAAGAAATCCAAATAGAATAGGCTCACTCTAAGTCTCTTAAACTAGTTTTTCTTAGGGGAGTTAATGAGGAATGCATTGATGCTCTCAATTTGATGGGTGGAGGTGACATTATACAAACAATATTTGATGATATTTGTAAACTAGCAAGGAATTACTCTAGGGCTACTTTGAGGAAGGATAGGAGCTCTCAATTCCTTCCTATCACTAAGACACCTACTAGTGTCTCAAGGGTGGAATTAATAAACCTACTCTCCAATATGAAGGAACATATAATAATTCATTTGGCAATCCAGTTGGATACCCTTTATCTTAAGAAAAAACAAGAAGCGGAGGTTTCTTTTATAGAGTACTATCCTCAATATAGAAAAAAGAGGTCCAGTTGCAGATGCAAAAAGATTGTTGCTATCATTGAAGAGAATCCAATTCATCCATAATTCAATGCAATAGAATACAAGGATGGACAAATATTCTACATAAAGAAATGTAGCCCATGGCAACAAAAGCAAGGTATGTCATAAGAACCATTATCCTATAATCCCTCATTTCTTGGATTTCAACAAAATGTTGCCAACTGAAATTTTCAGTCTTGGAATACAATGCAAAACCTCTAATGGAAGGGTAATGCACCAAACTAGATTCCTCAATAGGTCTCCTAGCCAACTCAATATCAATATCCAACTTATAATCAATGGCAAGATCCCCAAAACCCATGGAATCAACCACTGGCAATAGTCTAATTCCAATTACCTACAACAACAACACATTTCACCTCCATAACCTACCTTGATTCCTAATGTATACCCTCAAAAACCATCCATTATGTCGATTCATAACATGCCTACCTCTTCTCCACCAACAGAACCTCATTTGCTTGCTCAACCTACACCCAATCCTACCAACAAGCCTACTCAATAGGCTTGTGTGAATGAGATAACTCAGTATCCAACCTATATAGTTGAGATAAGATATCCATTTATGGTTAGGGAAGACTCTTCCTAACTCTACATCTCCACACATTGCATAACTTTCTGATGAGGAGCTAGTTATTGATGTCACTAACCAACCATTGGAGCAACCACAAACACATGATGAATCACTTGGTAAGGAGCCACCTTTTCTCAAGAGGCTAGCCACACATAAATACCAATGTAAGTCTAAATTTAACCTCTTAGGACAGTTGAAAAATGTGCATATAAGAATACCCCTCCAAGATTTCAAGGATGTTCCCATTACACTAATGCTATTTGAGAATTGTATCTTAGACAATCCAGTAGGAGGAAACAAGACCCTAAAGCAGCCAATGTCATTGGATAGTTGGTTGAGATCATGTTGGAAACCATAGTAGTCCCTAAATATTTCAATCCAGGGAGCCAAATTGTAGATGTAAATATCAATAGGATCCTTATTAAAAATGCACTAATAGATATTGGAGCAACCATCAATGTCATGACTAAGTAAGTAATGAATGAATTGCAACTGGACTAGTTACTATCAACACCAATAGTGTTGCAGTTAGTAGATAGATCTACAGTTAAGACAAAAGGATTGATTGATGATTTATTGATAACTATTGCTTCATGTGATGATCTTGTTGGCTTTGTAGTTTGCAACCTAAGGTCTATTTGGGTGGATACCCATTGATTTTGGGAAGGCCTTGGTTAGCCATTGTAGCATCCTAAATTGTACTCCCTTACAGTTTTGTCCTCATTTGGACCCTCACCTTGGCATTCCTATCCCAAGGCCTGATCAAAGCCTTGATTCTACCCACACCATGCACAAAAGTCATTTTTTCTAGAATGCACACTTTCCTACCCCATTTCATACGTCCCAGCTTAGTTAGTACCAGGGCACTAGCGCTTTGGTCTTCCCAATCAGGAACTATTTTTGGGCCCTTCAACGGTAATAGTATTTTGGCAGGGACCTAGATCCTGTGTCAGCTCATGTTGGAAAATTAAATTGTTTTTCAACGAGCATGTATAAAAGGAGGTCTACCCCTCTCATTTTGATAACCACATAAGAGATTCATGCAATCAATTCAAGCAATCAAGCATTCAAATTCAAGTGAGCAAGCAATCAATCTCCATTCAAGCATTGGAGTAAGGTCAATATTCAAGCATTAGAGTTGAGATGAATGTTCTATGTTTATGAAGACTTCATGAAACCCTAATTCCTTGTGGAGACAAATAAAACTCCAATAAAAGGTACAACATTAGTGTTTAAGACATTATTCAACATTTCCCTCAAAAGGAGATCACTTTCATTGTTGTAATTCAAAATACATTTCATTTCTATTTCATGGTTAATTCCAAAATTGGGGTTTGACCTAAGGAAAACCCCTATTCCCAACCTATTCCCCTTTTCTACTGTGTTTAGGAACAAGAACACCAATGAAGTTACGATCTTTAGAATTGGCTTTCTTTATAGAGATAATATGTTCTCCTTTGGATGGCAAAAAGTACGGAGGATCAAAGCAATGGGCATTTTGGTCTTGACATTTCAGGAGCTCCTCCTGGGAAACAGATCTGAACACTCTTACATTGCTCAGATCCAAGTTTGTGGCTTGATCTAACGATTGTATCTCACTGTTTATGCGTTTTCACTTCAATTCCAACAAATTTACCCTAATTTCAACATTTTTACTATTCAATCTAAAAGAGGATTCTTCCCCAAAGTAAATCTAATAAGAATTCTCAACCCTATCCTTGTTGATTTGTGGCTAGATCTATTAAGTTCATGCCTCTTTTAATGTAATGGTATCTAAGCCTAAAATTAGTGGTTTCTACTACATCTAATGGTGGAAACCCTAATTTTTCACCATTACAGACACTATTGATGCCTTCATTGGTTTTTGGTTAGGTAACATAACAATCTCCACTAGGGATAAAACCAAGCAATTTCACCCTCCAACTCAACCTCATGCGGATTTGGAACAATCTGTTAGGCCTACCTTAGAAGAAGATGAACAATACTCACTACACACACTGATGGTGATAGAGAGAACTCCTATGATGGAATCTCAAATGATAAAGATGGTGTAGTTGCTAGAATCATACATAACTACTATGGCATGGATCTGTAGCAAGAATATTTTTTATCATGCCTCACTTGTCTAGTTCATAGTTTTATGGTCAATGAAGATTTAGCAACTTCAACTATGCTCTCTACTATTTTGCCTAATGATTTTAGCCTAAACATAACAAGTCTTGAAATGGCCTCTGTCTCTACAACAACTAGTCTAGTAGAAATATCACCTGGAAGGATGTTCAACGTCAATAATGAACTAACAATAACACAACGTGATAGCCTATTATGGATGTTGCAAGCTAACACTTCAACATTCACATGAGACTACCATGATATGAGAGCATTGATCCAAACCTTTGTATGCATAAGATGTATATTAATGAAGGTTGCAAACTAGTTAGGTAGCCATAGAGGTGGATGAATCTAGCACCTAGAGATATCTTTAAGGTAAGGCTAAGCTGTAGAAATTGCTAGATGCAAGATTCATCTATCCTATATCAGTTAGTATCATCAAGATAGAGAATTGATATATTGCAGTAGTCATCAGGTGAATTGGATCGGATTTGGCTTGGTGTGGAGATGTGACCAACTACATTAACTTCCTCAACCACCTTAAGGTATAGCCAAGGAACGCATTTGTCATATTTGTCACCATTTCTAGGGTTTCTTGTCTTTTGCGACTTTAGCTAGTTACCTACCAACTTTTGAGTTGTAAATGGTTTGAAGCTTGTTGCACCATTGTTCTATAAAAAGGAATTCAAGTCCATCTATTAAGGGTTCCATTTTGAGGGGTTCCAATCCATTCTAAATAGGTCTCATTCTTTGGTTCCATCCTAAGTGGTTTTATTCTTGACTTCCAAGTTTTCAAAGTAATGCATTTTTTGTGTATGGTTGCTCTACTAGGATTTTCGCTATTCTTAAAGTTTCAGTTTTAAATATTGTAATCTATGTTTTGATAATGACAAGGAAACTAATTTGCAACTTAGGATTCTAAGTGTCATGTAGTAATGTCTCCTAAATGTATGTATTGTTTCTTCTAATTAGAATAATCAAGTATCATTATGGTTTATGTTGCACATTTGTTGCAATAAGTATTTACTTGATAGCTCTTGTTCAAGGAGAAATTTTTTTTTTTT
The DNA here is from genome assembly GCF_030272615.1 of Cryptomeria japonica. Lineage (NCBI taxonomy): Eukaryota > Viridiplantae > Streptophyta > Pinopsida > Cupressales > Cupressaceae > Cryptomeria > Cryptomeria japonica. Next base: position 566,814,625 of record NC_081412.1, on the reverse strand, counting down.
TCAAACAAATGTTGAGGGATAATGTATTGTATTTAAGATTTCAAAGAATGTTACTTGTATGTTCATGACAGGCCTCGTTATTTTAAGTCAATAATGATTTAAGGGTCATCAGTTTTGTTTTCATGTTGTTATCAGATGGGTTATTCCATGTTGACTCTATAAACAAACAAGGAACTAGTCTAGTGGGTTTCTTTTCATTCAAACTCTAGAAGGAATCACCATTGATAAACCTCAAATTATTTTTATTTCTTGTTTGTAGTTTAGGCTTTTGTTTTCTATTTTGATTCACGTGAGACCTAATATAGAAAACAAATGATGAGTTAGTCAAGAAGTACTCACACAAACCCTTGTAATTTTGTGTGAAGTTTTATTTGTTGTTGCATCATTGATTAGTGTCTTGAAATACCTAAAAATGATGTGAAATAAGGTGGAATCACCTAAATTTTGTAGAGCTTGAAGTATAGTGGATTTCAACCTTTTGTTGAATCCTATTTGTTGTCTAGATCCAACACTAAACTTGAGCATAAGAGATGGCATGCCTTTATGGTTTAGTAAATCTATTGATTTGGGAACCAACATATATGAGGTAATATCAATCATTTTATGTTATTGCATCCATGTTATGTCATTATATCATAAGTCAACTAAGAGAAGAGACCTCAATGTAAAGGTTATCTCAAGCACTAGTAGCCTTTTTCAAAATGTTGCTAAAAGAGCATAAGTGGACTTCTAGAAAGAGAAAAAATCATAAACCAATTGATGAGACAAGGATCTATGCCCTGCAATATGTTGCTTTGATCATACATAAAGATGAAGCAAAAATGAAGATGTAATCTTATTACTTGTTAATTAGGTCTTTGCATTTTGATGCTTTGTTTTTATGGACAAGTGGCTCCCTGTTTGTAGCCCCACCTGGTTCGAGCCAAGTTTAAAATACGATTTTAATTAATAGAATAAACCTTTTACCTATCAAAAAATATATATTAGCAAAAAAAAGGGAAAAAACTAGCATTAGAATAATCTTCAAAGTAATTAATGTTATTAATTAATATTAATTTATTTTCACAAATAATTAATAATAGTTAAATTTACGTTAATTAACAAAACATAGTTAAATTTATGTCAATTCATTAACTTTCAAAATAAATTAGTATTAATTCAATCTATATTACAAAAGTATATTTCAAGAAATATAATTTGCCAAAAGAAATTGAAATTAATGAAATCTATTAATAGTTAAGTTTATATTAAGAGACCATTTTGAAGATTTGAGTATAGTTAAAAGAAATTATTATAGTAGAATTTACTAGGATTTAGAGTTCACTTAAATTTATATTGCAAAAGGAAATAAAATAGTTAAGTTGAATTTATTTATGTACAAAATATTTTTTAAGAAATTAGTATAGTTTATTATATTTAAAGGGTATTTAGTATTTGATTAAATTTCTCAAAAAATAAGATTGGAAAGAATGAATTTAAGGAATTTATTTGAGTTAGAGTAAATGAATCAAATCTTTTAAATAAATATTTAGAAGGTAAAAATAGAAAAATAATTTTCTTCATAAAACATTTGGTTTAAGTTCGATTTTCAATCCATGAAATTAAAATGATTTCCTAGTCTAAGATAACCAGTAAAACCAACTTTCTGACACTAAATGGAGGAGTTTCCTTTACAAATATGTCAACAAGGAAGTGTGCCAATGTTGTACAGAGGCCTGCAGATAACATGAAGGGGGAGTTTTCGATGGCTAGGTTTGAGCAAAGGGTGCAATTTTGAAATGGACAATTGATAGGGTAGAATAATAAGTAAATCTCACATGCATTAAAGTCAGGTTTTAATCTGGCTCCTCATTCAACCCAGTGTGTTAGTGTTGCAATTACATCTCCAACAATGATTATTGGGGAAAAATTTAGAAAATAATTGGACAAAAATGAAAGGTATTTTGAGAAATTAGGGCTGACTAGGAGGTTAAGAAGGTTCTAATCGAGCCTCTAAGAATCACACCATTGGATTATAGATACTTGTAACCCCATTCTAGAAGGTGATGTCCAAATTTCTCCTATGGGCAAGGTTTCTTTCTAGTTGCATTTAAAAATGTCTAGGATAAGAATACAATCCTATGTGACTATCCATGGAGCTATGAGAAATTTGAAACCATGATACCCTACTTTCAATCTATTTATGAATTTTAAATGTTGCTCCAATCTAGGTAAAATTCTTGAGCCTACCTTTATAGTTTTCTTTTGAATCTTTTTTTGAGGTCATGGGAGATTATTTGGGGAATTTCTAAGGGTGGATGAGGGTTCCTTGAATTATTATCATACTACTTATGCCCATATCCCAATGGAGGTGGATGTCATGAAAGATCTTCCAATAGATATTTTTGCTAAAAAGTATTGGTATGATTTGGAATCAATTGCAAGTTTATCTTTTCATTATCGTAGATGCTTCAATTTAGGTCATATCATTGCAATTTTTTTCAAATGTAAATTTTATAACCAAGTAACATGGGGGAGAAATGTTTCCCCCCATCCTTTCATGGTAGAAAAAGATGATTCTACACACCATAATATCCCTACTCCTACCTCAAATCCACTCTTGGGTGTTGGCAATCGGAAGGGCATACTGATCAATCCTACTAATTAATGTGTGTAGTCCCCTTGGTTGCTTTTATTGATTGAAAAAATCACTTTGTAGACACCTTAAATTAATTAAATTAATATTTAATTAACTTATTAACTTAAGCTTGTCAACATAATTAACCAGTTTGATTGTGTTAATTTCCTTCTTCTTAAGGTTAATTAAATCAAATTTAACCAATCTTATCACTATAGTCCAATAATTAATTTATCAATAAATTAATTATTTCCCCATTCTTCTAAGGCCACCTCAACCATTATTTCTTCTAAAACCTACTTAATTAATTTTAACTAAAGTGATTCCTACAAATCACTTTCCCTAACCTCCACTTAGCCTAATTAATTCTTCTAGAAGCATGCTTATCACTATTTTCCCCATTTTATATTCCTCCACTCATGTCACATCAACTTTGAGACTTTCAAAGAAATTCAAATTTCTTTGAATCCCCCATGCATCCTTTATTTTGGAATTTTTAATTCCTCTTCCCTCTCCTCAAGGAATTTTATATTCCTCTTTATTCTCCCCATGCACCTTGATCCATGTCTTCTCTCTCAAATCAATCTCAACCCTTCTTCCCAAAGTCAATCTTGGCCCTCCATTGGCCTCCTCCAATCTATAAACTGGGGTCTCCTCCCCTTCATTTTCCATTTATATCCAATCAAGTAATCTCATGATGTTAACACATCTCTATAAATTCATCAAAAGCATCATCATTATAGGCAAGAATCCATGTCATCCATATCCTTATCATGTCCTCATGATCCTTCATCAAATCCAAATCTATCCATTCCCATCTAATCCGAATCCAAATCTTATCAAATCATCCACCAATCTTGTTGTGCATTTGGAGAGAAATCCACATCCCAAAGAAGAGAACATCCAATCAAGTGGAGTGGTAGGGCGCCTCTACTTCATTATTTTCTCAATCGGAGAAACAAGAGAGATATTCTCTTGCAAGGTATAAATTAGTTATTTTATTGTTCTCATTTGGTTTTATATGCTTATTTATGTTTAAACTAACCATCTAACACCTTACTCAATTTCCCTTGTTTCACACTTAATAAAAATTTTAGTAAATAAAAATGAAAGAAAACCAAAGTATGAAAACCTTTCACTAGATTTTAAAAATTAAACTACTAACTCTCAAAACTTTACGAAAACCTAATCGTCTTTAAAATTAAATTAACTAATGAACCTTAATATGAAAGTTATCCTAGTATGTCTCGAATAGATAAGTGCCTATCTCATATGGGTAGAAGTCTGCAAGTATACAAATGAATGAACACATAGTAAAGATCATAAACAAAAAAAACAAATTAGTGGTAATTTTTAGGGTTATTGAAAAGGGTCTTTACACGAGCTATTTTATTATTGGGAGGATACTATCTCCCTTTTTTCCCTCCTATAGGGAAAAATTTATTATATACTTGTGATGAATCTCATCAATGAGGGGACTTGATTTTTCCATCCATAATATGTTTGTTTGCATCTTTTCTCTCTTTTTGAAATGAATTTAGTCCCACTAGGTTTTCTTTATTTCTCTATTTGTGAGAGATTGCATTTGTAAATGGTTACCTAATGTAGACACCTATTTCTTTCCACCCAATTAAATAAATTTTATATTTGTTTAATTATCATTCATCCAACTATTAATTAAATTCACATTTAATTAATCCTTTAGCCTTTTCAACTATTAATTAAATGAATATTTAATTAATTCACCCCAACCCCCTTCTTCTATTAATTAAATAAATTATTCAATTTATTTCATTTTATTCAGTTAATCAAATTCTAACTTTTAATTAAATAAATAATTCACATTTGTTTAATTAAATCCTCCTCTCACATTTAAATAAATTAATATTTATTTAAATCTCTAAAAGCTCATCCCTCACCTTTAAATAAATAAATATTTATTTAAAATCCTAATACCCTCACCCACTTGCACTTTCTAGAAAATACAAGTTGCACACTAACCCATCTCCTAATCATGTCGAAGCACCTATCATTAGCCTAATCCCCTTCTAAGTATTTGCACATTCCTAAACTAAAGGATTAGGGAAGAGTTAGTTCTCAAAAACATTTAAGGCTCTTACATAGCATTAAAAGAATTTTTCTCTTCCACAAGTTAACCCTCAAAGTCTCTGCAAGCATTAAAGGCTTTGATCCAACTAACCCACCTTCAACCCTTGGTTAAAGACTTATCCCTTAACCTTACCATCCAAGGTAACCCTCAAGTCTCTTCAAGAATTTAATGCTTTGACTAAGGTAACCCTTTAACCCTTGCACATTCATTTACCCCTTGAATAAAATATTTATCCATTAGCCTAACCTTAACCCAGCCACCCATGTTAATCATCATGTCTCTTCAGGCATTTAATGCTTTGTACCTCTCCTCTCAATCCTTCTCATCTTGACACTTGTCAACATGTGATTGGCTTGAAGAGGAGAACGTAGATTGAGGATCACCCCTTCCTCGAGAAATCCTAACCCTTTTTCAATCAATTGAATCACACCCCTCCATTTGCCCATTTCCTCTATAAATAGGATTCATCCCTTCATTGTCAATGGCTCCAAGTCCTAATCTCTAGATCTAGATTTTTTCTCTCTTTGCCTCTCACACACAAGCATTTTAGAAGTGTTTTAGATTATAATCTCGTTATCAATAGCATAGCAATCTCATTATCAATAACATGGCATTTCCATTATCATAGATCAATTATAGCAAGCATTGCTATTATCTCATAGATCTTAATTGCATAGCGTATAGATCATTTTATCATAGCACTCATTATTTGGGTTGTCATTCTGAGAGTCAAGTGCTCAATGATCAGAACTTAAGTAATCCTTAGAGAGAGAAACAATGGAACTCTTTTGAAGGATTGTTTTGTTTAATTTGCCTATCAATCAAATCCTTTTATATATAATGTTTCATTGGTGTGTTCTTTGGGCTATTATTTCTTGACAAGTAACATATTGTAGCACACATTTTGGATACCCACCATGGGGCCCTACCCAATCTTTAATATTTTCTTGCAAATTTTCTGTAGGTACATATCCAAAGGTTTGTTTCGGCACATTCAACAAAACCTCTAGCGCATTTTGTTAGGGTTTCAAGCAGATCCGAAGCAAATATGAACTAACAATTATATATAGATATAAATACAAAAGATAAAGGAATAAAACAGGACACAAATAACACAGAGATTTAATGTGGTTCACCCAGAATGGGTTACGTCCACCATACATAGCCATCCAATATTTCTTATTATCCAGCAAAAATAGTACATCAACCTCACAATGCCTTAAGCATCCCAGGCGCTTATAACATGCGTTTTTAGGGCAACAAACAAAGTCGGCCTTTTTAGGGTTTTATTACAATGTCGGTTTTCATCAACAAAAATGTCTAAAAAAATTGACAAGGATACATGCTGAGTGTACAGTACTTTACTGATCAATCGCCGCATATCAACACATTTGACACACCTTCTAGTGCATTTGACCTATGTTTTAGCACCTCTAACGATTTTTGTAGCACTTTTAGTGTTTATTATGGCACATTTAACATTTATCTTAGTGCTTTAAATTGTTTTTCTAGCACATCTGACATTTCTTTAAGCACTTATGACATATTTTGTTGCACATATTATAGTTATTATGGCACTTTTAATCACTATTTTAGCGCATTTAACACATAGAGCATCATAATTTTCTAAACATTTCTCTTTTCTATTTGCTAGTTGAAATCCAAGAATTAAAGATCAAACATAAGCATATATAAACTAGTGATTGTGTGATTATAGGAATTAGAAGGATCAATTGAACATCATTTCTACTTTGTTTTGTGATAGGCCTATGTTCTCCCCTTAATTGGGTGACCAAAACACTAGACTCACTCTTTCATTTATTAGGCTAAATCCATTAGAAAGTATGCCCTCCCTATAGAGACATGGACCAGCTAGGACTCGAACCTAGGACCTTCTATACGCTACTAGAGTGCTCTACCACTGAGTTATTGGCCCCTCTTGGACCAGTCCATCGTCGGTCCGGGTGTGTCTTATTTCCAACACCAACACCCCCCTTTAAGCCACACCTCTCATGTGCTTGGGGATCCTAGCCTGGACCTGGCTCTGATACCATGTTGAGACATGGACCAGCTAGGACTCAAACCTAAGACCTTCCATATGTTGTTGGAGTGCTCTACCACTGAGCTATTGGCCCCTCTTGGACCAGTCCATCGTCAGTCTGGGTGTGCCTTATTTCCAACACCAACACTCTCGAGAAGCCCATAAGGTCAGTGAGAGGGGAACGACCTAAGTGGGAACGACTAACACTAAGTATTTCAACCCACTATAATCAAATGTGGATTGTGATGAAAATCACACCCAATGATAGTGTTCATTGATAGCCTTCCCCCAATATCCTTGAGAAGCGTAAATCCTTTGTTCTAAAGGTTGGGAACTCTCTTGAGGGATTTTATCATTGATGTACCGAACATAACCCTTACTATGAACTTTAAGTGTAGAAGCCAAGCTTAGTCAGTAACCAAACATTATTATATCATAGTGCAAGGGTTGGGGAAGAATTCGCCTCCAAGACACTCACCATACGACTCCCAAGAAGATGATTCAATTGAGAAGCAATTCTCTTTGGTTCAACTTCTCACAAAAGGAAAAAAAACGGGTGCACCCTCGGGTGTGACAAGGCTATTTGAGCTGATGAAGTATCAATATGTGGGCTATGATATGATAATGACCTTTTTGACACTAGAAGAGTCTGACTGATTTGTATTCAATTGTGCAAACCTATTAAAACTAATGGGATTTGAAAAGATACGAGAGCATACACTTTATGTGTAAATTAGGGACAAATTTGTCGTTGTGTTCATGATTGTTTATTGTGTCCTTGTCAGAAATCAGAAAATCATCCAGCACAAAAATCAAAATTTAAAAAGATCAGACAATTCACTGAAAATTTCCCAAAAAATAGTAGATTAGCGCATTTGACCATTATAGTGATGCATTGGACCATTTAACTAGCGCATTTGACCATTGTCTTAGCATATTTGACCATTTACTTGGTGCTTCTGACTATTTTTCTAGTGCATTTGACATTTCTGATAGCGCGTTCAACAAATATTGTAGTCCATTTACAGAGCACATTTGAGACGGAGGACACTTCCTGACATTTTATGCAAATTTCAAAACTTGAATTGGATACCCTTTTTTAGTCTTCTTTCAATTCATACTATCACAGAAAACTTTGTTGAGCAAAATAGACTCGATTCCAACAAGTGACTCAATTATACCTTTTCACATCACTCGAAACACATACTTTGTTTCTCTACTCAAGTCAATCAAATCAATTTAGTTTCACTGTCAGGAAACTTCATTAATCATTTGACACACATAAGTCTCATCAATAGGAAAACATTGAATCTCCTATTATGACTTTGTAACTTGAATCTATCAAACATAGTATTTAAAATCGAACCTTTTAAAATAGTCACAATTTCAATCACCTGTATGACCATATACCATCAATTGAAAAAAAAAAGAGAAACCTATTCAAAAAGAGAAGATTTATCTACACAAACCGCAAACTCTTGTTAAAACATCATACATTCCTACACTATTTTTGTGATTATCTAAACAGTCATGATAATGAGTTTGACGAAGAACCTTGAGATCTTGTGCCTTTCAACAAAGATTTGCCTTGTCCCAATCTGTCAATAGAAGTGGTCAATCTCCTTGTCCAATCTGCCTCAACAAAAATCACCTATTGAGTCATTTCTCGTCTAGGATAACCTTTCATCAATTTTCATTTAATCAAACCTTTCAAAATAGTCACGATTAGATCACTTGCATGCTCATTTTGACAACATCTCAGAAATTGAAACTTAAAGAAAAGGAGGTAGAAACTCCCCCCATCATGACAAAAAGAGAGGAAAATCCTTTTCACAAGTATCAAGATACCGAAATAGAGGAGATAACTGATGAAATAATTCAAGGAGCTCAACAAGACCCCAAATTCCATAAATGTATGGAAAAGGTTCTAGAAACTGACCAAGAAATATACTTTCTAATACCGACAAGTCAAGGTGCTACACTATCGGTTGATTTTGATATAAACAAACTAAAAGAAAATTCCATGAAAGAAGAAGTTGAGATAAGAACTAATGATAATAATAATCCCTAAAGTGCTTTAACCCAACAAATTCAGGCTTTTCAACAACAAATGCAAGACATGCAAAGGGGAACAACGAGGAGATATTCATTGGAAGACATTTGCCCCTATCTATTTGATCAGAATTTAAACACGATACCATTTCCACCAAATTGTGAAATTCTAACATACAATAAATACAATGGCAAAACTGACCCACAAGACCATGTGAGGGAATTTTACAAAATGAGTTTTGAATTTGCACACAATGAGACCTATTTAATGAGGTTTCTTCCAAGAAGTTTGGGTGGACAATCGATGGAATGGTTATCAAAACTTACACCAAGTATTAGAACATTCGAAGAGCTAGTAAACAAGTTTGTATCTCAATATTCATACAACATCCAACATGAGATAACTATGCGCGACTTATGTAAGACAAAATAGAAAAATGGTGAATCATTCCTTACATTCTTACAAAAATGGAGATGATTATTTGCTAGGTATTCTTGTCTAGTATCTAAGAAGGAGAAGACGGATATCTTTATTGACAATCTAAACAGTGAAATGACTTATAGACTCCAACTACAATGCCCTCCAAGTTTTGAAAAACTGATTGAAAATGGTCTCAAGATTGAGGAAGCCTTGGTTAAAAGAGGAGTATTGAAATTCTCTAAAGAAGGTATGAATTTTTCCAATAATTATTGTGTGCGAGAAATGTGGGTGACAAGAACGTAAAAGTCTGATTTCAAAGTGTCCACCAACGAATGGGACTCTTGGTGCAAGTTATAAGAGCTATATTGAATAGCTCAACTTCCCAAGGGGTGTTCCATTGTTCTCTATCTCACAGGATCCCTGAAGTCAATATCTTTGCTCTCAGATCACTGAGCAAAGTGACTTAGGAATAACAACTCCAAGAACAAGTGATGTTTGCTTATAAGTATGAATGCATTACTATAACATGTATAATATTGAAACTAGAATGATTTAAACTAGTATGAATATGATGCTATGATAAAGATTAGTAATCCTATCCTAACAATATATACTAGTCTAACATGGATATGTTATGATATTAAAATGCTTCTAAATGTTTAATGTGTTTTAACAAAGAGAGGCTTGATGCTTAGTAAAATCACTATAAGTTAGATGCATGAAACTTGGATTATCTCAAAATGAGAGAATGAGAGCTCTATTTATAGGGAAAATAGGGCAATGGATAATCTTAACAAGGGCAAAGATTGAAAGTTAATCAATCCATGTTCACAATTATCACCAATGAAATGGTGAAAATTGTCAACAAGAGGTTGCTTGAGAGGAGATGAAAGAAGCATTTAATGCTTAAGGAGACATGAAGGTTACCTTAGGAGGTAAGGGTTAAGGTTAGGTTAGGGTCATCCATTGGATAAAGCTTTTATCCAAGGGATAAACTCTTGTGCAAGGGTTTAAGGGATAGCATAGGTTAAAGCCATCAATGCTTGATGAGACCCTTGGGTTAGATGAGGGTTGAGTTAGAGAGAAAGTCTTTAATCATGCAAGAAGGTTGAGTTGACCATTAATGGTTAGGAAGACTTTTAAGGGTTAACTTGTTGAAGACATAAAGCCTTTAATGGTTTTCAAAGACTTTGGAGGCTTTGAGAAGTGACTTCTCTTTGCTTAGAAATGTGACAATAATTAGGAGATGGATTAGGCTAAATTGGAAGTGATTAGAAAAATCTAGAAGGGGTTTAGGAGGCAAGTGGGAGATGTAGGATTTTGCAAGTGGGGGGATTTAATTATATATAAATTTAATTAAATGGGCTAGAAGAGGGATTTAATTAAATGTGAATTTAATTAAATGACTTCGATGGAAGAAGGGTATATTAATTAAATCTTAATTTAATTAATAGGCGATTAGAAGAATCGGGATATTAATTAATAGGAAGAATTAAGAATAATTAAATGAATAAAATTCACTTAATTCATTATGCAACTTTTATGTGTCTACAGTTATAACAATAACAATGACAATGACAAATCCAAATTTTGGACAAGAAACAAGAACATTGTTAATGATGGTGTAGTTGATACACATAACATAAAACCAAAGCGACCAATCTTAAACTTATCAGGCACTACACCCTCAAACAATCAAGATAACAACGGATCTAAACCAATACCTGCACCATATTTGAAGAAAATTTACACCTTTGCCATAGTCACTCGAATCAACATTTAAAGAGCTTCTTGCAAAAAAACTCATAACATTGTCGCATACACGATATTTTGAACCAAAAGTCAAACCAGCATGGTGGAATGACGCATATCAATGTGAGTTTCATAGAAGCAAAGGTCATAGAACTAATTATTGTCAAAGATTAAAAAATTTACTTCAAGACTTAATAGATATAGGTGACATAATGATGGAAGGACACAAAATAAATGATGATCATAGAGCATTCAAAGATCCTCTTCCTAATTATGAAAAAGGAGAACCCTCTTCATCAAATAATAAAGGGAGCAAAGTGAATTACATTTATGACAATGTCATCAATCACATTTCAACATCTAACAACCAAATCAATGTCATCAAAATCAAGGATAAACAAGTACATAGACCAGTAAATGTGACCACACGAGGGCATTAAGTTTGTATTGAAAGGAAACACATATAAAACATCTCCTATTCCTTTAAATCAATACAACCTAGTAGACCAATTACAAAAGACGCCAGCACAAATATCCATACTAGAACTTCTTAAAATCTCACCAACGCATAAGGATATTCTAGAAAGAGCTCTATTAGACACCACGGTACCAAATAATTTGGATGTCAATCAATTCCAAGCCATGGTGGGGCATTTAATTGCACCTCACAATCTATCATTTTTTGAGAACAATGACATTTCTTTAAGTCAACCGCATAACACTCCCCTCCATATCGAGGTCCTAATCTACAAACATTAGGCCAAACGGGTATTAATAGATGGAGGAGGCAGTCTAAATATATGTACTTTAAAGCTTATCTATGCATTGGGTTTCTCAGAAAACGCTATAGATCCTAAGAAAAAGATAACTATAAAAGCTTATGATGATGAAGAGAGATCTTCAGAAGGATTAGTGGTATTGCCCATTCAAGTGGGACCATTTCAAAAAGATACAATTTGCCAAGTCTTGGACATGGACTTGTCCTATGATATACTCTTGGGTTGACCATGGATCCATGAAATGCAGGCAGTACCATCTGCCTACCACCAATGTGTGAAATTCCCCTACAAGGGACAATAAATCTTCGTCTCAACAGATTCTAATCCCTTCCAGTACTGCAATAATCTCGAGGTAGTTCAAGATCTCTGTATACCACACAACAGGGAAGCTCTCACTTCTATTTCATCAAGTAGTGAAACACAACTCAATTCTTTATCAATAGATTTTGAGAAAAGGTTTCAGCTAAAAGATAAAGGTATGGAGAATATTCTTTTAAACATTCTTTATGTCTATCTAAACAATAATCTTCACAACCCATCAAGCTCTTTGATGGTACATTTGTCAAAGCAGGAACTCTAGAAGATGAATCTGATGACAAAGACATCCTAAACTGGCTATACAACAATGAAGAAGAAACCAAAGAAGTAGCTTTAAATATCAAAGTACAAACAAAACAATATGGTAAAGGGTTCAAAATCATGCAAACCATGGGATATGATGGTAATGTTCCTATTAGCAAAAAAAATAAGGCATTCTAGAACCTATACAGCTTCCTTGTTAAAATGCTAAAGAAAAATCAAGAGTAGGTTTTGGGCAAGGCATTCCAATTCACACACAAGAAGAAGAAGAAGCATGCAAACAACAAGAGGAAGAAGCAACACACAAACAACAAGAGGAAGAAGTAGTATGTAAAAAAGAGGAGGAATATGAGAAAAAATAAGAACTTGCTATCAAGAGAGAGGAAGCTACCCAAAATCTCTATGAACAAATCCACATATTACAAGCTAGTTCTAAAAAAAACTCAAATGAATGAGAGTGGGATTCACTTTCACCTTTTGAATGGTCCTGTGAAGATAAAGAGATTGATGTGACATAAACATATGCACCCATACTCTATGAAGGACAAAGATCAGGGTCTACACCATTTGAATTTGGACCACAACATATCGATGACTCTAGTGAGGATGATGAGATTCAGAATGAGATAGGCAATCCCAAGGAGTGTAATATCATAGACCTTGACTTTGCTATCGTAAACCTTGACAATATTTCCATCATGACCCTTACTATCATGGACCTTAACCCACCAAATAATTCCTTACCATTGGTACATCACAAACTCATCAACTAAGAACAAACAGAACCACTTAATATACCTATCTTTCAAGATGACGATGCTATTGTCCATTACCTCTGTTTAGTGAATCCAGAAAAATGTTCCACTAGAAAATCTCATAACAAAACTTTCAACTAGAGGAGTGCCAAGTCTTTTAGTCGCAAAACAAATCAAGCAAAAAATCAATCTAATGATGAAAACCATACAATGGCACTGTTAGATAATTAAAAAGTTAAAAGAAAAGGCATATCCAGCAGTGAAAACCTCTCTAAAGCACTAAAGGATGAGAGACATGACACTCCTCCTGAGCATTATCAAGAAAGATCATCAATATCGATTGAGCCTGCCCAATCAATAAACATCACCACTAAAGAAGCAACAAAGAACATACACCTAGCCAAATCATTGATAAAGCAAGAACGACCTAATTTCACCAAGTTCTTCGAAGAAAAGCAAATCATTTTTTCTTGGTCATATGTTGATATGTCGGGGATAGATCCAAATTTAATCATGCACCACCTATCCATAGCTCTCGGAGCTAAGCCAATAAAGCAAAAACTGAGAAAGATGCATACACATATAGCACTTCTAGTCAAAGAAAAATTTAAAAAACTACTAGATATAGGATTCATCTAGCCAATCGACTATGCAGAATGGATTTCCAACATTATACCTGTATCAAAGCTAGACAAGAGCATTCGGATATGCACGGATTTCAGAGACCTTAATAAAGCTTTTCCAAAGGATGACTTTCCTTTACCTAGTATAAATACAATTGTAGAATTAACAACAGAACACGTTGTGTTATCACTCATGGATGGTTTCTCAAGACTAGGACAAAACAACTTTTACGTGCCTGTGGGGTAACTATTGTTGGAATGTCATGCCTTTCAGATTGAAGAATGCAAGAGCAACCTATCAACATGCCATGACCACAATCTCCCATGACATGATGCACACGCTCGTGGAGGACTATGTAGATGACTCACTAGACAAATCAATCACAAGGAAGGACATTTAGAGATCCTCGATAAAATCCTTTAGCAATTGGAAAAATTCAATGTGCAGCTAAATCCAAAGAAATGTGTATTCGGAGTAACATCAGGCAAACTCCTAGGGTACATAGTGTCAACAAAAGGCATCAAGGTAGATCCAACAAAAGTACAAGCAATCATGGAGATGCCACCCCCTAGAAACATCGGCCAGTTAAGATCACTACAAGGAAGGTTGCAATCCATCAAAAGATTCATCGCACAGCTAGCTGACACATGTTTTCCTTTTACTCATCTACTACATAAGAATGTTCCTTTCAGATGGGGAAGTAAAATGTGAAGAAGCCTTTAATCAGTTAAAGCAATATCTGATGAATCCACCTATATTAGTGCCACCAATAACAAAAAAACTACTTTTATACATCTCAGCAATCGAGGTATCCTTGGGAGCTTTGCTAGCACAAGAAGATTCAACAAGCAAAGAAAGGGTTGTTTACTACATCAACAGAACATTGAGTAGTTATGAACTTAACTACACATTCATTGAAAAGGCTTGTTTGGCCGTGGTGTTTGCATCTCAAAAGTTGCGACACTATATGTTAACTCACACAATCAAGCTTATAGCAAAGATAGATCCATTAAAATATCTACTCAACAAGGCCGCTCTAACAAGCAAACTGGCAAAGTGGGTAATGATATTGAGTGAGTTTGGCATTCAATATATGGACAGGAGAGCCATCAAGGACCAAGCAATAGTAGATCAATTAGCTGAAGCACCATTGCAAGATAATCATTTGATGCATATTGAATTCCCGGATACAGATGTCTTAGAAATTACAACACAAACATGGGTACTATACTTCGATGGATCTTACACCCAACATGGTCGGGTGTTGGAATCCTATTTGTCACTCCTCAAGGACACACAATCCCCAGATCTTACACGTTGATGTTTCCTTGCACCAACAACAGTTGAATATGAAGCACTAATCATTCACATCAAAGTAGCAATGGAATGGAAGATCACAGAGTTACAAGTCTATGGAGACTCCCAATTGGTCATCAATCAGGTCAATGATGACTATCAAACAAAGGACGACAAGTTGTTGTCGTACAAAATAATGGTGGATGATTTTAAGAAACACTTTGTTGAGATCAAATTTGAACAAATTCCAAGACTGGACAACAAAGCTACAAATGACATGGCAACCATCGCCTCCCTTCTACAAATATCGGATAAGTAGAATCATTATGAGTTACTACAATCCTGATTCCCAAGTCGTATGCCACTTGGTTGGTTCAGAATCTTTAACCTGTGGGAAGATCTATACCTATTTGAAAGACAATACCCTTCCAACTGATTTATCCCGAAACCAAAAATAAAACTTTGTGTCAAGCAACCCATTACACCCTAACAGCTAATATGCTTTACCAACAGGGTCTTGATGGTACTCTCCTTAGGTGTCTTGAAAGTGACAAATCTGAAATTGCCTTGCATGAAGTTTATGAAGGTATTTGTGGTATACATTCAAGCAGTCCTACTCTAGCCAAGAAACTTCTAAGAATGGGATACTATTGGCCAGACATGGAAAATGAATCCTATCAATTTGCTAAGAAGTATCAGAAATGGCAAATCCATGGAAATCTTATACATGCACTAGCACAGGAGTTACAACCGTTCACAACATCATGGTTGTTTTGTAAATGCGGACTTGACCTCGTGGGTAAGATCCATCCCTCCTCAAATGGACAAAAATTCATAATCACAACCACTGAGTATTTCACAAAGTGGATTGAATTTGTTCCATTAACCACCTTCACTGACAAGCAAACATCCTCACTCATTTTGAACTACATTATCTGTCAGTATGACATTCCTAGTTCTATTGTCATGGACAATGGTAGAGCCTTCAAGAACCAAGATGTGCAAGAACTTTGTGAAAGATTTCACATCCAACATCGCTTTTCCACACCTTATTATCCTCAAGGAAATGGCCAAGCAAAAGCTTCAAACAAAATCATTTTGAGAATCCTAAAGAAAACTATGAATGATGCTGGTCATGATTGGCATGTCCAACTAAACCCTACCTTGTGGGCATACCGAACTAGCATCTGCACCCCTACTGGAGCCACATCGTATGCACTTGTGTATGGAACAAAAGCCATTTTACTCATTGAGGTCAAGCTACCTTCACTTAGAGTATCATTGAAAGGACTCATCTCAGACGAGGAATACTAGGTAAACAAACTACATGGTCTAGAATTACTAAATGAACGTCGTCAACATTATTTTGATCATCTAAAAGTATATCAACAACAAATGTCTAGAAGCTACAAACACAAAGTGAACCAAGAATGTTTTAGGTTGGTGACTTGGTACTAAAAGACAATCCCTGCAATCAACAATATCAAGAAAAGAAAGGAAAATTTGAACCAAACTAGCTAGGTTTGTTCATCATCATATCAGCATATGGTTCTGGGGCATATCATCTATCTACACCAAAAGGGGACCTATTTGACGAACCTATCAACAACATCCATCTCAAAACATTTTACACTTGAGTCATCCAATGCCTAGTAAAAAGCAGAAAAATTAAAAAAGCAAAAATCATTTTTTTAAAAGTACAATAAAAGCAAGTAGTGAAAACCTGCCAACAAGTGCTATTTGTGATAGAACGGCTCTTTCATCTATCGGTGCATATGTTATGCATCCGCTTTTCGCCATCATTATCCATATCCACAATAAAGTCTCGTGTACATAATCAATCTTTTGCAACTTCATTTCACCATGGCTTGGTGATCATCGTATGTATCCAATGTCCATAATAAAAGGTTTGTTTCTAGACTGGGGGAAAAATCCTAAACCTAGGTGGGACAATCCATTTTGAGCTTAAAACTAACAGACAACCAAACAAAAAGACATGCATCACAAAACAAAGATCATGGAAACCAACAGTGGACATTACCATCAAATCTCAAACACGCATATCAAACCAAAGAAAATTTAAACTAACTAGCAAAATGGTTTTTTATCTAACAAATGACATGAATAAGCGTGAATGTTCATCTATGGTATCTTGATTTTTTTATCATGTTTCCTAAGAAACTCAAGAATGTCATTGACTAGAGGAACAAGGAAGAGGCATGATATTTTTTTTGTACGTTGTTTGTGAGTTGATCTTTAAACATATGTGAATAGGTCCAAGAACAAAATCGACAATAAGATCATCAAGGACCTTTCCAATTCAAATATGAAAAGGATTAACTTTTGTTTGTTTCAGGCAAGCAATATACTCATGCCATCTCGGTTAATCATACCTAGATGCTTGTAAAACTTGCAATATCAAAATCCATGTAAGAGGTACTTAGGTCATCATGGTTCAATTATACCATCCATGTTTGTCCTATCGTCCAACATTTTAAAAGCTCAATAATGATTAAAAAGGGCACAACAAATAGAATGACAAAATGACAACATGGCATAATTAGGCTTGCATGGTTAAAATCATCATTCACATCATTGCATTTAGTTGCATTCATCACCATTCCATTTAATTGCATTTCAAATAAGTATATTCATCCATGTCATTTAAGTGCATTTTTCACTTCATCATTACATTCATTAAGTAAACAGTAGTGCATCATCATATTCCATAGCATTAGCACATAAACTCATTGCATCATTGCATGCATTACATCATATAAGCATTAATCCATGCATCATGTCATGATACATTAATCCATACATAAACATAATCATATACGCATTAATCCATGCGTCACATCATCATAAATAGCATGCATCATCACATAAGCACAATCAAATAGTATCATAGAGCATTATCATACACATGAATTTCATCATCACATCCAAAACATCATCCATCATTTGCAATTGCATATTGAAGTAATCATCCTACATCATCAACACATTATCATACGTTTAAATGAGCATGAGCATAAATAAACATCACCATGATACATACCTTCCAATGCATAATCATCATATAAGCATAACAAAGAAAATCATATGCACATATTTTGCATCATCATTACATCATTCAATATATAAAAATCACATGCATCCATCATCTAACTAGGGCATATAAACATCCATCATATAAAGCATAAACCACATAGCATCCATCCAATCATCCGCTGCATATCATATCATAAATCAAAAATCAAAGTCCAAGTGTACAAAGACGCTAAATAACTATGAGGGGTACATCTCAAGTCAAAAATGAATACATACAAGGGGTACTGTCGTCAAGAGCATTTATACATCAACAAAAATCAAAGCACATAGATCTATGCAGTGCTATCCCCAGAGATTGTAGTTCTCACTGACCCTCCTACTACAACACCACCTGATGGCCCTGCACCTAGACCCCCCTCTCGGGGATCTCTATGGAGTGGCCCAGTGACACCTCTGCTCTCAGTTTGTGAGCGACTACGCCCTGACCTAGTGCTTGAAGTCTATGCATAACTGTGAGCACGTTGATCAACAAGAACAACCTCATAATATAACCTCCGATAGTACTCAATCTCCCTACCAGACTGACGGGTCTCTCTGATAGTATCACTCATGATGGTCCCTATAGCAATTGTATCTTTGTCAGCCAAGGCCTCTGCCTACCCATATCTCTCGATAGTCGCATCTCTCTCCATCATCAAAGAGGCAATCTATCTCTGAGCCTATGCTAATTGCCCCTATAATCCCTGCACCATCCCTACCTCTCCCACCACCACCTTGCCCCCTCCCACCATATCCTCTCCCGGCCTCTCCTTTGGCCCTCCCAATCTTACCTCCACCCCTCCCCTGGTTGTGACCACCTCTTGCATCTCTGACTCTGTCTCCACCCCTGTTGCCTAGGTCAGTCCTCGTCATCCTCAACCACCTCAAGAGGAGGTATCAACTCTCCCAGCCCTATCAATGTCGAAAAAGGGTGCTCTGCCTTGTAATGTGCATATTGAGGTGTCATACCTCCATTTGTAATATCTAAACACATGTTCCAATGGGAATGTGCGAGTGCATAAAACTCTACTTTGGCAGTGTCAAAATCAAGTGTTGGTCCCCAATCTACCCTACACTTGTGCATACAGGCATACAAGGCAGAACCTTGAGGCATCCCCTGAGTCCGACCAAACTGCCTCAACACACGAGTCTGGATAATTCTCTCAATAATATATGGCGTCCGACCAATCAGGTATCGACTCTGCATTACAACAGGTACCTCTGCAGCGTCCTCCTGCCATGCCTCACAATCAAGGTAAGGCATCCATACAACTCGATCTAAATCATCCAATGCCCGTCTTCAGTACTCTAGTTTCCCAAGCGTCAGTTGGGAAACTACACGACTGTATGCATAAAGGTAAGGTTGTCCAAGTGCTCATAGTCTATCTACAATCAACCGAGTCATAGCTATGTACTCCCAAGCCCAAATCTGGAGCAATGTGATCCCAAATGATAAACTGGTCACTTTGTCATACAAAACCTGGTGCAAATCATGATATAAATGGGCTAACATGCATATAACCCACGCATACCGAGTGCCTTGTCTCGTCATTCACTCTATAATCCAACCCTGTCCCACTGTGAATCCATGTGATCGCCTAGCATGACATAGAAACCCAACCAAACCTGCTAGTATAGAGGGCAAAGGCGCATAGAACTCAACCATATAATCCCACCTAGATGTCAGGCCCCTCAATCTCCTTGTCCCCAAAGACTGTAGAGCAGTTGTACCTCCCTCAAGGTGATCATACTTTACTAACTCTCCAATGATCGAGATGCGAAGAATCCTGTACACATCCTCTGGTGTCACTATAATCTCTCCAGTAGATAAGTGGAACGTGTTGTGGTCACTATGCCACCTCTCAGCCAACACGATCAGTAATCCCATGTTCGTCCTATACTCAGGCATGAACAAAATGTGTAATAACCCACAAGAATCAATGATGGCCCTATCAGCATCTGTGAGGTCTCCTCTCATGGCAAATGTCTTCGGATATTGCTCCTGAGACATCAATACACCAAGATCCTCCTACAACATGGTATCAACAAAATGTCAAGTTCTTTATCAATCAATCGGATTCATCAATCAAATCAATTATCATATCTACTCACTTGAAATTTTAATCACTCTCTTTGAGTAATCTATCAAGTGATGTTCATTCATCATGAAGTCATGCAATCACCAAATTTTGAGTTTATATCATTGCCTATCAATCATGAGGTCAATCAAACTCACCCTATCAAGTGACGCTCATCAATCGTGAGGTCACACAATCAATCTAAGCTATCAGATCATCCATATGTCAAGTTTAAATCATTGAACCTCATCGATCGTGCGATCAATCAAACTCTATCAAACATCTAATCGAGCACAAAAATCGAAATAATCAAGAACTTGGCATTCTAATCACTAAAAAATTGCAAAATTAAAACATCAACATTTTGTCTCAAAGCCGCCACCATAACATTTAAATACGCTACAAAAATTATCAAATGCGCAACAAAAATGCTCATATACGCCAAAACATATCAAATGTGCTACATCATGCCTATCCTATAACCCTCAATCAAATGCACTAAATCAAAAGTTCAAAGTGCCAAAACACCAATTAAATGCGCTACAGAAAAAATTGAAAGTGCTACAATAAAAATCAAAAGCACTACAAGAACTATCGAATGCGCTAAAAAATAAAAAAAAAATAGGGCAAAAATGCAAAAAACCACTAGCAAATTTTCAAAAAAACAAAAAAATCAATCAAAAATAAAAATTTTGAAATTGCAAGAGATTAAGAATTCACTTACCAGAAGTTCGTACTCCATTGGCCAGTCGAATCGACGAACTTTCTCAAATCGATGATTTTGGTAGGGTGGTGCCATTTTCTCCAAACTCTTCTTTTCTCTCCAAAGCTTTATTCATTGAATGACAAATGTACAAATGAGCTAGAAAAGGGACCCCAAGGGTTTATATATCAAGTGTTGATGTAGGCATTTTGTGCCACATGGGTGAAATGAGTGGGGCATGTAAACCCTAGGCGCAATCACATATATTTTAATAATCAAAACATTTTAATCGAAAGATAAATTATGTCAAAAATTCCAAAAATTCCAAAAAAATCAAAAATTCTAAATTCCAAAAA
The DNA here is from genome assembly GCF_030272615.1 of Cryptomeria japonica. Lineage (NCBI taxonomy): Eukaryota > Viridiplantae > Streptophyta > Pinopsida > Cupressales > Cupressaceae > Cryptomeria > Cryptomeria japonica. Next base: position 566,793,369 of record NC_081412.1, on the reverse strand, counting down.
AATCGAAAAATTGTAAATTTTCTCAATTGATCTTCTGAAAGGGCATACTGGTATCATTATCTGACAATCAACATCTGAGGCAAATCAAAAAATTTATCAACGTCATCAAGCGAATTTTTTCTTTGAATCAAAGTGTCGCCACACATCACTTCAAAGAGAGGCAAAATGTAGACACCAATTTATGTCCACCCAATAAAATGAATTTTATATTTGTTTAATTATCTATCATCCAAATATTAATTAAATTTATAATTAATTAATCTTTTCGTCTTTTCAACTATTAATTAAATAAATATTTAATTAATTCACCCCAACCCCCTTCTATTAATTATATAAATTATTCAATTTAATTAATTTAATTCTCTTAACCAAATTCTAACTTTTAATTAAATAAATAAATCATATTTGTTTAATTAAATCCTCCTTTCACATTTAAATATATTTATTTAAATCTCTAAAAGCTCATCCCTCACCTTTAAATAAATAAATATTTATTTAAAATCCTAAAACCCTCACCCACTTGCACTTTCTAGAAAATGCAAGTTGCACACTAACCCCTCTCCTAATCATGTCTAAGCACCTATCATTAGCCTAACCCCCTTCTAAGTATGTGCACATTCCTAAACTAAAGGATTAGGGAAGAGTCACTTCTCAAAAACATTTAAGGCTCTTACATAACATTAAAAGCATTTTTCTCTTCAACAAGTTAACCCTAAAAGTCTCTTCAAGCCTTAAATGCTTTGATCCAACTAACCCACCTTTAACCCTTGGTTAAAGACTTATCCCTTAACCTACCATCAAAGGTAACCCTAGAGTCTCTTCAAGCATTTAATGCTTTGACTAAGGTAACCCTTTAACCCTTGCGCATTCATTTACCCCTTAAATAAAAGCTTTATCCATTAGCCTAACCTTAACCCAACCACCCATGGTAACCATCATGTCTCTTCAAGCATTTAATGCTTTGTCCCTCTCCTCTCAAGCCTTCTCATGTTGACACTTGTTAACATGTGATTGTCTTGAAGAGGAGTACATGGATTGAGGATCACCCCTTCCTCAAGCAATCCTAACCCTTCTTCAATCAATTGAATCACAACCCTCCATTTGCCCATTTCCTCTATAAATAGGATTCATTCCTTCATTGTCAGAAGCCCCAAGTCCTAATCTCTAGATCTAGATTTTGTCTCTCTCACACAAAAACATTTTAAAAGCATTTTAGATTATAATCTCATTATCAATAACATGACACTTCCATTATCATAGATCAATTATAGCAAGCATTGTTATTATCTCATAGATCTTGATTGCATAGCATATAGATCATTTTATTATAGCACTCATTCTTTGGGTTGTCATTCTGAAAGTTAAGTGCTCAATGATCGAAGAGAAAAATCATGACTTAAGTAATCCTTAGAAATAGAGAAACAATGGAACCCTTTGGAAAGATTGTTTTGTTTAATTTTCTTATCAATCAAATCCTTTTATATGTAATGTTTCATTGGTGTGTTCTTTAAGCTATTATTTCTTGACAAGTCACATATTGCAACACACACCTAACATAGCCTAACAACCAAGACTCGTCATTATCTATAATTTTCCCAAATTGGGATAGACCTATTTTTCCCCAAAATTAACAATTCCAACAATATAATTCATTTTACCAATAGCATTTTAATGTTAAATCATTTAAAATTTATTGAGCTTGAGAGTTAATGAACAATTAACATCATATGAAATGATAAATAAGTTTACTACTAGAGCCCAAACCCTGGCTTATTCCCCATAACCAACCATTGTAGAGTTTGGAGATGAAAACCATGAAAGGGTGTCTTAAGATAGTTCAGCCCAAGAGCATGGAGCATCCAACTAAGACAACTCGCCCCTCGGCCCACAAATTCCAAGAAGATCCAGCTAATACAATTCCATCAACTTGGGGTGGCCTACTTAATTCAAGGGAATTGATCTATTGCCTCTCCCTAACATATTTCTTCCCATTCCATATATGATTGCTTGTGGGGACAAGGAATAGATAAATTTATTAATTAAAGAAACATAATAGATTGACAAGCTTATTAATATCTTGGTCAAAGATATATTAAAAAGTATTTTTGTATAATAACATTTACCCACATTCCATACAAAATACTTGTTAATTCACAAGTTTGTTGTTTTATCTAAATTTCAATATCTTATATCCAATCTTGTTTGACAATTCAAAACTATAATATTTGTGGTCTTACTACTTAACAAATTCATATCATTGTTGTCCTCAGATCAAATCTTAGGTTGCATATATATAAAATAAGAGTTTGCTCTTTTAACGTGACACCTGATTTCAAATTAAATGATTCCTCAAACCTCTCCCTTTTATATCTCCCATTTGGAGGCAATCATTACCCTTTATGACACCCTTTATACTAGTTAAGGGTCACATGTCTTCACAACTGGGCATCATCTTAATAAATCTCAACCAACTGCCTTATAAAAACTTTTTGTCATTTAAATATTGTTTATAATTCTTCCTTAGTCTAGTCAAGCCTCTTATAATTAATCACCCCTAATATTAATTGCATTTATCCTAGGTTGGCCCCTTGCATTTATTTAATCACCCATACTTAATTACATAAATCCACTACTAGGTTTTATGATTGTTGTGACTAGGGTTTAAGACAAGGGTATGACATTATCATTATGCATTTGTTTATATTCTCCCTAAGTTGCACTTGAGGGGGTGTTTTGGTGTGAACGAGGATATTTCCTATTTAGTTACCTTTTTAATGTGGACAAGGCACATCATCTAACAAGTTCTTAGTTAGGTCATTTTCAAACATGTTCACATGTTTACTTAGGGAGTTACAAATATTTATAAAAGTCTTTAGTAGACAAGTGATATTATCCCTTAGTTGTCACATAACATAGGATTAAAACACTTGTCATCATCCTCATTAGTCCCATCTTTCAATCTTGCCTATATAAGCAAAGCATCATATATACATTTTCGCATCATTTAATCTCTAATCAAGATCTAATTTATTGTCCACCATAATCGAGCAATGTTTTGTTCTTACTTCTCTCGAGGAATGCATCTTTTAGTTTTGTAGAGATGATCTAATAATGCTAAGCATATTGAAATTCATCATAAATACAATGGGCAATTGGTTGACATTGATGAAATTTCTCTTTATCACTACTTTCATGAAAATTAGATTTCTATATGGTTTAGTTATTGAGGGTATTAAATGTAATAATATTAGACATAATCTAGGAATAAATATTGTCCACAAGCATTTATTGCTTATGCCAATAATGTATAACATCACATTACTTATGTCTAAAAAGTAATTTATAATTATTTTACAACCGCCTTGTAACTTCTCCATTCACTAATTAATTAAAGTCGCTCATTAAAGTGTGTGCCATCCAATTCTCAAAAACTCTATTCATTCATTCTCCCAACAAAAGAAGAAATGGCTCTTAAATCACAGAGGAACTTAAATGGCGGTTCTACAAAACCAAATCCCGAAATTCATCATCGACTAATCTTGCTCACTTGTATGGAGAATGATAAGCCTTTATTTGTGTTATTATCTACATAGCTAAAGGCCATAGTGCTCCCAATGATATTGAACTCATGATTTTAGCATATTTTTAAAGGGTGTATAATGCAAAGTAAAATATCAAAGTAACTTGTTCATACTAATGAAAAATTTAGTGTATTGCATCTAAATACAATAGGGCATGCAATGAAAGGAAGTTTTTCCTTCTCTAATGATAAACCTTTAAGACAAATTTTTAGGCCTTCTTTGGTGCCATCTTGCTTTGGCTCTTGCTTGGCAACTACTACAAACACTGTTGGAAATCAACCATTGATAATGCTAGTCTACCAAAGGGTGAAAACCATGATGGCATTTAAAAAGATCTAATAATATATATCTCACTCAAATCAAAGGAACAATAAAATTGGAAAGCTTTAGAACAAGCTATGAAAACCATTCCAAATGCCCTTCAAGGCTAATTGTCTAGAGCCAAAGCCTTAAACTCACCATTGCCCTTAAAGAAATTTGATACTGGGAAATATCAAGTAATTGTACAATATGCTAAAAATTAGTACCTTACACAAGAGTCTTGAAACAAGTCTTCACAATTAAAAAGGCCCTTCAACACAAATGTTGCATACAAGACTAAGTATTTGAAAGCTATTCTAACGATATTCCAATTTTGTTTTCAAATATGTTATTTGTTCTATATTTACATTCCTCACTTTCTTTTGCACTTTAATTCATATTTTACAAAAAATCCCAACATGTAATATATGGCTGTGCTCTAACCTTATTTAGATTCATACATTTTACTGATCCAGTTTGGCTGATTGGAGAAAACTCACTTTGTTTATTTGCGGTCTTTTACTACCTCACTAAGATCAATCTAAAAAATGTTTTTGCACCCTTTCGTTTCTTTAAGACTCTAATATGAACCCTAAATATTAGGAATACAAAAAAGAATATAGAAATCAGAGATGCTCTTATTCATGTGCCAAGAGTGAAACATAATCGTGTTGCCCTACGTGCTGCTCTAAACTGTGCAGAAGATTAGGATTTTTTAAATATTTAAATAGAACTATATATTATATTGGCAAATATCTCAAGTCATCGGAATTTATGGGCTGCCCAGGCAAATTTTAAGATGCACAATCAAATTATAGTCGACAACTATATAGATCTAGACATCCGTCCACTTATGCATCTACATATCTAACAGTTTGTACACACAAACATATACTACATTTATATAAAAAAATGATTATATAACATATATGCATTAAAGGACACAAATGTACACAAAGGAGTACAAACACAACAAATAGAACTTTACAGAAGAAAAAATAGAAATTTTAGCAAAAGTAATAACCAAAACTTGAAAAAACAAATAAAAGCAAGAACAAGTAATGCAGCTGCACGTTGGTATGTTTGCAGCAACAGTCTTCAAAAACATCTCAACACAGTAGTGTGTCTCGAGTTGCATTGCCTGTTGTTGAATTTACCCTGCAAATCACCAACATATGCAGCTGATTTATAGAGATTTTTATCAAAACTGGTATTGTTTCATTCAGCTGTGAAATTAAAAAATTAACTTACCCATCAGCAATATTGCAAAGGTATTGCCGCTGGTCATCCCGCAAAGACACATCCGTAAAATCTACATGGTTTAGAGCCATCAAACACAGAAAATAACTGCAATGTGCTAAAGAAAATGACCATACATCAAACACAATAATGAGAAATAAAAGTATTTATTCACAGCTTACCAGCCCCATTAATATTTGATCCCTTAAAAGATGTATTGCCTGTGACAAGTGCACCTTCCAGATTTGCATTACTCAAATTTGCCTGTGCACCAGCGAAGTGAAGAAGTAATGCATAAATTGCACCTTAACAAATGGCATATCAAGCAAAAGAGATGTACTCATTGACTGATTAAAGAAGGCCTGCATCTTGTTTTCAATTTATTTGTTTATACAATAATGAGGTTTGATGAGCACACAGTTATACTGAGAGTTGGGGGGTGAATCAGTACAATGATAATCTTTATTTTTTTTAAACTTAATACCATCTTAAAACTTGATCAATAACAATAACACCATGTTCTCAACATCAATAATAATGCACATGAGAAGATCACGATAACAAATGATATTTACATGGAAACTCTTACAGGAAAAAACCACAGAATATCACTTGCTTATAAAATAATCTCTTGCAAATTTCGGAGGCTCCAACCTACTAGAGACACCAACCCCTCATTCAATTCATAAGCACCAGCCCACTAGAGGCACCAACCCCTCATTCAAATTGTCTTCACTAATTTTTCCATCTCTCTTCAATCTTCTCTATTTAAATCTGCTATAAACTGATCATAAAACTCCCACAATGTGATCACAATCTTCTCATGAAAATCTGCTATAAACCTCTTATAATCTTCATTTGTTCACTCTATCATTGCTGCACTTATAAATCTGTTATTTGATTCGCTGCAAGTCTCCTATAACTCTTTACAAATCTGTTCAAACCTTTGCCATCAAATCTGCTCACAAATTCTTCATAATTTGCTTCACAAAGAATTCATAAGTATGCTCAAGCCTTTGTCATATATCTGCTCACTACTCCTTCGTATATTTCTGTTTTAATGTTTCCACAAGATCTAACCTTTTTCATATGATATTACATTGACGACCATCCACTCTACAACTCACACCCCTTAGTCTCTCGTACAATATTTATTTTATACTTTTCCTTATGCTCTTTCATGAAGGGAGGCATCCCTTAGGATAGACATAACCTTTTACAAAACCATGATTCTTTGTTAACAAACATCTTCCATTCTCATATGAATCGCTGCCTATTAATCATTCTCTTTAAAAATCGCTGCTTCGTCTTTAAAGTGAAGTTTGTCTTTTCTTTGAATAAGACAATAAATTGCGTCTTTTAAGGAACATAATACGAATCATTTGTTTCTCTTTTAGCAACTAATTGCTCCACTTTTTCTTTGCGTAAACATAAGTGCTGCGTCTTTTTATCTTGTTTTATTTTTGTCTTTATATGCTTTTGTCTTATTCTATTTTTGTCCCATTTGTTTTTGTCTTATATAGTTGCAGTTAATCTATTGATGTTTATTTACATAAGTCTCCACCTTTGATTTCTGCTTTGTAAGCGCTGTCTTCACAAAATGCTTTACATTATTAATTGCTATTAATAATTAGATTGCTGCATAACTGACTTCTTTGTTTATTCTTTTCAACGATAAAATATTCATGTGAAAAATCAATCTTCTTCATGTCCTTTCTATGTTAACTCCATTGCTATCACAGGCCACAATTTGAGCTCTCTCAATTCAGCTACTACCTCCAATGAAACCTCTATAGCAATACCTTAATTACAAGCCAATCTGTATATGCCAATACATGCTTAACTAAAATGGCCTTTGGCCTTCACTGTCAATATGTTCTCCATACTTTTGACATCAATGATATTATGAATGACATTGTTTTCACCTGTGGTATCAATGATAACATTCTAACAATCTCGACTGAGCACCATTGACATCAATGACAACATTTCAACAGTCTTACTCATACATTCTCACCTTTGATAACTATGATAACTTCCAATTCCTTTGACATCAATCACAATATTTCCAACAGAGGTCAGGCACAAAAGCATGGTGATCCTTGATAAATATTTCCATGTAAGGACTGGAGCAGCAAAGTAACAAACGTTAAAGTTCAAGATTGAATCACGAGGTTCTGAACAGCACTTAAAAATAATCCCCATATGTATTATAAATTACTGTGTTTTAATATGTTTGAGTAACCAACACAAAATTTAACATAACAAATGAACACAAAACAGAGGCTGATACTGAAAACTAAAAATGTATAATTCATGTCAAATTATTAAGACATTAGAAAGAAAATCAGTACAACTAAGAACCATCGCAGACTGCCTTCCAAGCACGAAAATATCGAACCATAATCAGCAATTCTATAAATAAATAAATAAATCACCATGCATGTTTCTCTCCTGTAATGTCCCCATTCAATTCCTAAAGCAAGTGGGCCAAGGACAATGCCTTCAGCCCAAGGCATGTCAAATCATGGACTATACACAAACCAAATAATTAAGATTAAATTATCGCTGTCCAAGGAAAAACGGATCAATCAAAGGCATGTGGACGTCTCATGCATTAAGTAAACCTATCGCTGACTAAGAGGAGAGTAAACAGTTTGATTGAAGGAAGATCAATTCCTTAACAATATCGTTAAGAGTAAGATCGATAAAAGAAGAGCAATCAAATTGATCACAAAAATGATTAGTTAAGTTAATGATGTTGTCAATAAACAAAGGCTAAATCAGATTAAGGTTATAATTAGTTTAAGTTGTTGAAAGAGACATGGTTGAGGAGATACAACTCCTCACATCATGACCACTCGAAAAGCTATTAGAGGAGGTTCGTGGTTCACCCAAGAGATATTGAAGACTGATATTTCTTAATTATTCTATCTCAGATCCAAGTGCTCAAGGAGCCACGATCTGTCTACTACTTGGAAGGTTCCTTACCACCAATTACATAGCTTTGGACGCATGATTAAAGAGTCAATCAAACAGGAACAGCGCCAAGTGAATCGCAAGAATAGAGAGCAATTAGACTGGAAGAGCAATCAGTTTCAGGATCCCATTCTTTCCGATATTCATGCCCATGATCATGAGTGAATCAGAAATAGTGACCAGATCATTACTAGGATTGGGTCCTCTACCGCACACAGCGAATTCTGCAATCATTTCATTGTATAATTACCTTGTAGATCCGATGTCAGACATATCCATACTAAGTCAGAATTAGATCATTTATATATGTCAATACAATAATCCTTATCAGATGTATGCTTGATGAATGGTATATAAGAAGTTGTTCACCCATCCAAGAAGGATCATTATTGTATGAATTGATCTTATCATTCCATTCAAGTCCTTGGTACAATAATCATATTTGCCTCTTGATAGCATTACTTAACCAATAATAGACAAAAATTGTTAGAAAGGCCACAAAAGCCATCACAATTGGTATCGAAGTTGGTTCCTTTGAAAAAGTTTAACCACTTGAAGGTAGATCGAGAGAGCACATAAGCAAAGAAGGGAAATAAAGGAAACAGAAACACCAAGAAGGATATTAATGACAAAGCACCAAATACAAGTGTTGAAGTGATAACACCTCTGGAAATAGATAATGAATTCCTTGAAAGAGAAACCTATTCTGTATTGAGTGATGATTGTGTGATGTCCCCTATTTGGGATTTACCTAATTGAGCCTTATCTTGATAGCTTCCTCTGATACGTATGTCTCTAGCATCATCGAAGGTGATTTGGTAATAATTTTTCTATCCAATCAATGTTGATGATGGGAAATACTTCGAATGGCTCTAGTTGAATATTTGACCTCATATCAAGAAATCGTATTGAACACTGATATATTACTGATCTTAATGTGGATGCAATATGACTATCCTGATTTGAAAGTATATATTGTTTCTAATATCTTCCTTAATGTGCATGCAATATGATTACATTAATCTGCCGGATTAATCATTGTTTTCTGATATTTGCCTTAACATGAATGCGACCTATCTGATGCTGATCGGTCTATAAGACCTTGAAGAATCGCTTGTTCGCTTGTCTGATCAGTATCCCTTATAGTTGTGAGGGTCAATGATGGTCAGTTTGAATATACAATCTGGAATGTCCCTTAATGTATTTATACTTATTGTTTGTAGATTGTCTTGAATACAATTCAACTTGTGTATGATCAATGGAAGAACTTTGTGTATGATAAATGGTGAAATTCGTAAATCCATACTGCTAGCACCTTGCTGATTGTAATGGAAGAACTTTGTGTATGATAAATGGTGAAATTCGTAAATCCATACTGCTAGCACCTTGCTGATTGTAAAGTGTCTTGCCTAGTCAACTGGATCCATCTTAGTCTATGCTTGTAGTGGTGATTTGTAAGAACCCTGCTGGTTCTAACTCTTCTACTGAAACAAATGCTGTCTTGTTTTTGTATTTTCAAAGGTTTTGAACAATTTTTAAGCAAAAAATAACACGTGTCAGGCAAGAATTGCACATAGAACCAAATAGAAATGAAATTGTGAGCAAATACAACTATAATATGAATAAGATAACTGCTACAATAAATCCTACTGCTAATTGCATACCCGTAGGTCCTCAACTTATTTTAAATGAAGAATTCTAGAGTTTGCCAGCCAAAACTGGGAAACTGACCAAAATAGGTGTACAAGTCCAGAAAACAATTTCTCCAAGCCAAAAAGTAGATGAATCAACCTATCAGGGCTAGGCGTTGAGGATGCTGTCACCAAAATGCAAATAAGGGAGGCGTTTCAGCCTCCAATCAAAAGCGTCCTTCCTGGAACCCCACGTGGCAAGCTGAAAGGTGTATGGCCAACAAAGGAGAAGTGTACGGCTGCTTTATTGAATCCAAAATGCTGCAAAAAGGGACGTCTAAACCTGAATGCCCCTCTTCTTATTCAAAATCTACAAATAACTGAATACATTAATCTTTGATGAAGCACATAAAGACTTCTAAATGAAGCCCTCCCAATTTGCAATAGTTCAACTGATCTTTCACAACGTCAGAATCACAGACCCATGACGAAGGAACGTTCTTCAATAGCAAACCCTCTGAAACCCTTGTCTCAAAAAATCTGCAGAGCAAAGCAAAGCAATTTCAAATAATCAATAATAATGAGTTTTAATTGCCTTTTTTCTCCTTATATAACCCCAAAAGCACAAATTCCAAGAAAGTACAGCCAAATGCAATTTTAAATACATTAAATGTATTTAAATCACATTCAATAGTTTAAACTTTTAAATTCATCTTGGACGCACTTTTTCATTTAAAAGATTTAAAATCACTTTTAATATTTTAAGTGACCTTATAATTTTTTATAAAGTCACTTTACAATATTTAAGTGGCTTATAATTTTAATAAAGTCACTTTATGACTTTATAATATCTATATAAATTAATTAAATAACTTAGCCACTAAAATATCAATATCTCCCTCAATATTCAGTCGAAGCTGGGGTCAACACTGAATAATCCCCATGTGTCCAGGTGCCCTGACTAAAAATATCACAACTGCCAGATTGACTTACTATAAATAGTAAGTCTCTCAACTAAGCCCATACACTGACTACAACGGCCCTGGAACTAAAACCAAGACTAAACTGAAGAAATGGAACTGCCACTGAGACTCTCTATCCAAAATGTTAGCCTACGAGAGTTCAAAATAATAGGCTAACCCATCAGTCACTGAGACTAACTAGAGTGGGGACATTACAATTCGCCTTCCCTGAATTTGCTTGTCCTCAAGCAAACTCAATGCTAGATGCTGTAAAATACTATCACTCTCCCAAGTAGCATCCTCTGTCGGTAGATCTCTCCACTTATCCAAATATTCCTTGATAACCCACCTCCAAAGATGACGTTCTCTAGAATCCAAAATGGCCTCAGGTACTAATATCAACTCCCCCTCATCATCCAAGGGTGGTAAGCTTGAAGAAGAAATCACATGTTGTCCCAAAGCTAAAAGTTCTTTGATGGTTTTCTCAATTTCATCTTTCAAATGCTTTGGGTGCCTATAAGGTGTAATCATGATGGGCTTGGTGCCCTCCTCCAACTCAATGATGTGCTTGATGCCTCTATCAAGAGGTCTACCAGGTGGTATGCCATTGAACACCTTGGTGCGCTTAACTCAAAGCTCTTGAACATCTGAATGATAGGGTGTTGTATGCTGCTCCTTGTAAAAAGGCATCAACTTACACTTTGCTGCCCGTTCTACCATATCATGTTTGATAAGTCTCTCCATTCTTCTGCAAGTTATAACTCTCAAGTTGTTGTCCTTGATGGTCTTAAGTATGTGAATTGTCCCATCAACCTTAAATTTCATTTCCATGTCCCTAAGGTTGAGTGTAAACTCTCCAATTGCATGAAGCCACTTCATGCCAAGAGCCACATCCGTGTTTCCCATGTTAACCACATAAAAATCTACCTTAAACTCATAGTTATTAAGTTTCATAGGCAGATCCGGGATCATTCTCTCACAATTGAGAGTACAACCATCAGCAACTTTTACCTTAATTCATTCAAACTCTTGAGTTTGAATACCACACTTTTCCACCAATGATGCATCTATGAAATTGTGTGATGCACCTGTATCAAGTAAGGAAATAACTCTATGACCAGCCAAGATTCCACGCAACTTAAAGGAGCCTTCCCTTTGCATGCTAGATATATGAGCTTCCTATAGCTCCAACTTCTCTGCATTTGCAACTTCATTTTCTGAGTTTTCAGACCTTAAATCCTCTTGATCAGCTTGCTGGTCTGTATTTTCAGTCATGTTTTCCCCCTCATAAAACCATTCCATATTCTTATACTGCCCCTTAGGCTTGAGAGGACAATCATGGTTTTGATTAAAAACACAGCCTCTTCCTATGCAAATCATTAATTGTTTTCCTATCCAAAGATGCAGCAAATTTCTTCTTTTGATCACCATTTTCTGATTTCTTTGGATCAGATTCACTATCATTAAAGGATGAAGATGGTTTTGAATTGTTTGAGTTGAACTTACTACATGGAGCTGTAAGTTCCATGCTACGAGCTTTCCTCATAGCCTCTTGCAAGTTGGGGGGATCAAAAGCCTTAATACATCCCTTCATAGGCTCATAAAGACCTTCAACAAAAAGAATGACCAACCTTCTCTCTGAGATATTTTTTTACCATGACCGTGAGCTTTTCAAATTCACTAATGTAAGATTCCAAGCTGCCCATTTGTTTCAATTGAGCTAAATCTTTGAAATACAACTCTGAATCTCTTTTGTCAAAACGTTCAATCAATCTATCAATGAATTCTTGGTATGTAGTAATAAGGTCATCATGCAAGGTATAACCATCTCATGGTGCCACCAATCATGGGCTACCCCATCCAAATGTAAAGCTGCAAAATTAATGGCATCTTCTTTTGACATAGGACGTAAGGTCAAGAGGGTATCTAGCTTGCTAATCCAAGCTCTAGCTGTGACTCTACCGCTGCCATCAAAAGTAGAAAGTGTGAGCTTGTTGATTGCATATTTTAAATGATTAGTTTTATTCCAAGGTTTCTTGTCATTCCAATTCCACTTCTTGCTATGTTCCCTCTTTTGACTCATGAACCTGTCAAAGTTAAGATGTTCCTTAACTCTTGGTGGTAATACATCCCATTCGTCAAAGTTAAGATGTTCTTAACTCTTGGTGGTAATGCATCCCATTCATCATGAAGTGTCGTCACATTAACTGTAAAGACCACCTCATCTTCCTCCTCAGCCACGTCCTCTTCTTCAAGTTCATTTCTAACAAAGATTGGGCGTGTAGGCCTATCATAGGTGTGTGTGGGTGTCACTCTTGCTCTTGGGCGACCAGCAACACTTCCATTTATTTCCTGGTTCTAGTTATGTCCCCTTGGCATAGTGATCTACTATATGGTTGTAGTCAACTGCTGCAACACATTTGCCACCTGTCGCTGCCCCGTTACTAGACCCCTCATAATAATTTCGGCTTCTTGGTCCCCATTGTTAACAGGCTCTCTATGTGGCTCACCATCATTCCTATCCCCCATAATTTCCAATGGTAGCTCTTCAATTTAATCCGAATCACCTTGTAAACCAAGTCTCATGCGTGTATAATACCTATAAGGCCCATACTGTTGCTGATGCATAAGAACTTCTAACCCTCCAGGAAGGCAGGATCAAAGCTCTGATACCACTATAAGAACCCTGCTGGTTCTAACTCTTCTACTGAAACAAATGCTGTCTTGTTTTTGTATTTTCAAAGGTTTTGAACAATTTTAAAGCAAAAAATAACACATGTGCCAGGCAAGAATTGCACATAGAACCAAATAGAAATGAAATTGAGTGCAACTGCAACTATATTATGAATAAGATAACTGCTACAATAAATCCTATTGTTAATTGCATACCTGTAGGTCCTCCACTTATTTTAAATGAAGAATTCTGGAGTTTGCCAGCCAAAACTGGGAAACTGACCAAAATAGGTGTACAAGTCCAAAAAACAATTTCTCCAGGCCAGAAGGTAGATGAATCAACATATCAGGGCTAGGCATTAACGATGGTGTCACCAAAATGCATATAAGGGAGGTGTTTCAGCCTCCAATCAAAAACATCCTTCCTGGAACCTCACGTGGCAAGTTGAAAGGTGTACGGCGAGCAAAGAAGTGTACGACTGCTTTATTGAATCCAAAATGCTGCAAAAAGGGACGTCTAAACCTGAATGCTCCTCCTCTTATTCAAAATCTGCAAATAACTGAATACATTAACCTCTGATGAAGCACATAAAGACTCATGAATGAAGCCCTCCCAATTTGCAATAGTTCAGCTGATCTTTCACAGCCTCATAATCACAAATCATGAAGAATGAACGTACTTCAATAGCAAACGCTCTAAAACCCTTGTCTCAAAAAATTCACAAAGCAAAGCAAAGCAATTTCAAATAATCAATAATAATGAGTTTTAATTGCCTTTTTTCTCCTTATAACCCCAAAAGCACAAATTCCAAGAAAGTACGGCCAAATGCAATTTTAAATACATTAAATCACTTTCAATAGTTTAAATTCATCTTGAACGCACTTTTTCATTTAAATGATTTAAAATCACTTAATATTTTAAGTGACCTTTTAATTTTTTATAAAGTCACTTTATAATATTTAAGTGGCTTATAATTTTAATAAAGTCACTTTATAATATTTAAGTGGCTTATAATTTTAATAAAGTCACTTTATGACTTTATAATATCCATATAAGTTGATTAAATAACTTAGCCACTAAAATATTAATATCTCCCTCAATATTCAGTCTTTTGACATGCCGTCAGAAGCTGGGGTCAACACTAAATAACCCCCATGTGTCTAGGTGCCCTAACTAAAAATATCACAATTGCCAAATTGACTTACTATTTATAGTAAGTCCCCCAACTAAGCCCATACACTAACTACAAAGGCCCTAGAACTGAAACCAAGACTGAATTGAAGAAGTGGAACTGTCACTGAGACTCTCTATCCAAAATGTTAGCCTACGAGAGTCCAAAATAATAGGCTAACCCATCAGTCACTGAGACTAACTAGAGTGGGGACATTACATGATTTGATAATCATAAAGCTATCCCTAGAAGATCACACTGGCCTTGTGGAGATGTTTGATGCATGTCAAAGCAAAGCTTAGTTGAGTTTCATCAAAGATTGTCCATTGCTCTTACATGTCTCATATTAGATTAGCTTTCTCAACCCTCATCCCTTTTATCCTTTGTTCCTCTTTTTTTTTAATCAAGTTAATTCCCACATTCCAGCGACATTCAAGCATTCAAGATTCAATGTAAGTCCACCTTGTGATTCCAGCAATATCACATCAAACAACTGAGTCTATCCAAGAGCACGTCAAGACCTGACATTCGAAACCTTGGAGTTGTCCCATTTGATCACGCAACTTAGCATTTGGGGAGTCTTTGTTCAAGAAAGGATAGAATACTCAGTATCTTTTTATGTGTTGCATAGTGCGTAAAAACACCATCAATAGGCACCTCCCTCGTATGATAGGGATTTTTGGGATCTTTGTGTACTTTTAACCTGAAAGTACACAAGGAGAAAAAACAAAGGAAAAAGGATAATAGAAACACTAATGGTAGACATACGAATAACGATTGAGATTTCACAATGGATGACAGATTACAAAGGGGGTTTAGCACAAAATAAGTTTGATTTGCAGTAATGAAGGAAGGATAACAAATCTCAACATATGAGGAAACAAGTTATCTTACCATATTCAAACCAAGATACTTGGGTATGATTGTGTTTCATCGATTACATATATCATTGAGCTGAAAACTAACAAATCACACAGATATGCAAAGGAATTATCAATTTAACATATGAGAAATTGATAGCAATAATTTAGAAACACATTTAAGACATACGAATCAAATGTATTCTTTATTAAGTCTTGAAAATAATACAAGTTCAAAAGTCCTTAGGTACAAAGTGCAAACATAAAACTTCTCAAAATATTTCTCTCATTCTCTACAGTTTCCCCTCTCTAAGTCTCGTTTACAAACGAAATAGCCTTGTATTTATAGGCTTTAGAGGATAACTACTTTGTAACCATTTTAGGTAACCACTTAGGATAACCAACTTTAGGTACCCACTTAGGATAACTACCTAAGTGACCACTTCCAATAACTACCTTTTAGGGAACAAGTTAGGATTTACCTAACTTTTACAAAAATCAAGTTCAAATTCTACCTTGCAATTACATGAGTGACATAGGTCACTTTTTCAAAATATAAGTAAAATCTTGTAACTTTGGGAAAAAGTAAGTTATCATTTCTTCTAGAGCAGATACTATATGTTCTCCCAATTCTTGAACCATTTGTTCATTAGCAATTTGGCCTTGAAGTATGTGCATTCTAACCACATATGATAAGCACCTCTTTCCATGAATAAAATGTTCTTGTGAATAACATGGAGGCTCGTATAAGACATGACCAATTCTTGTGTATGCGTCTTTATTGCCACCTTGTATAAATCATCAATCATCTTTGAAAGAATATTTTTTATCCCAAACTATCCAAGCTTGAATTTCCAAATGATTCAGAAGGTCCACTTGTTACATTCTATGAGTCTTCATCTATGCATCTCACAAACTTTCCAATTCTTGATGAAACTACCAAATTATTCATTTTAAAGGCAATTTGAGTGCAAGCAATGGTTTTCCTTCCCATCCAACTTTACTTGGATAGACTAGGAGGGATACATATACATTATCAATAACCATGCTAGCACTTAGATGTTCTCCTCGTCTAGTTGTTCAAAAGATTAGCATAATTTCATAGTTGAATTTCTTCCATGAAGTATAAGACCAAGGGGCAAATGATTGAGACATGGCATAACCAATAGAAAACAAAGGGTATGATGAGGTTAAGTTCTATTCTCATCTGGCATTCAAAGAGACAAGTGTGAGCGGTGATCCAAAACACCTTGCATTAATTTTTTATTTGCATTCGACAGAGGAAGTTCAATGGGAGTCAAAGATTTATCTGGTGTAGAGAAGAGAAAGCACGAAACCTTCAGGAACAATAAGGGCAAGTTGCAAGCAAGTTTGCATATCAATCTCAAGCTTCTAGTAAATACTCAAATCACCATTGTCTTGTGCGGCATAGGTTAGTGGATTTCCCCACATTTTTCTCACTGTTTTTGAAGTTGGATTGCAAATTTGTCCATGGATTTTTAGCACAAAGGTTGAGAATTTTGTGTTGTTTAAAAATTTTCAAAGCAAATCTCTTATAGATACTAGAGTTTTATTAAGAACTTCAATGCAATAAAAATCTTGGAGCAATTCGGGTTTCCATTAATAGAAAAGAAATGGTAGTCAAAACCATAGGAATCATGCCCATTTTTTTTTTTCTTTAGAAGTTATGGAATTGGGCAAGATCAAAGTGTTTCAATATTTGAAATTGTCTATATTTTAAATTACCCCTATTTTTAGTTAACATCCTGTTGGTGTGTCTTTTATGCACACTCAACTCAAAATAAAATACCCACAGATATCCTATTCTCTCTTCATCAAAATCTTCTATGTGCTAAAAAGCTAAACTATGTGATCACAAAGACGACTCCAAGGTTCCCAAATGCATACGGATAGTCTCAGTTGGTTTGTTGTCATTTGTTGTGATCTCAAAGGGGACTTACATAATTGTTCAAGGAGTGAATCAATCAAAGGATTATGTTGATTGCCAACACTTGTAACTTTCTTCTTTTCTGGAATGATTTTGCAATAAGCTCTTTTTAATCCTACTACTAAGACTTGAAAAAAGGGCAAAAAGGATGAGGGTTTAGGAAGATAACTCTAATCCTAATCTAAACCTATGAACTCTGGAGACAGAAATTGCAAAAGTGGAATTTAAACCAATTCTTGTTTCGCCGAATTCAACAACTACACAAGAATGGTGCTATCTTCTAAGGAATTCAAAAGATTTTCATATCACCCATATTCACCAACATATTGAACAATGAATATAGCAATCGAAAGTTAAGTTTTCATCCACTGGTTCAAGCTAACTTTGCAAAACATTGAAAATCATCCAATTATAAAAAGTATGGACACATCAACTCAAAATTAAGCAATTTTATCAAATCCTTCATTCAATCTACCAACTTGAAAATGAAATCTATTCTAGTGGGAGCCAAGAAACCATGTAGACTTGCAAAAGTGGACAAAGATCCACCAACAATTGAACAATGAATAATGTCTGGTACTTAAGAAGTATCACTACAACAATTTCTCCGAAATCTCCCCCTTTACAAATGAGAGGAGGAAGTTTTATATAGACACCCCATTACAAAGTAATGACCCAGACTCATCTAAGATTAATGGCCCTAATTGGGGCAAGATACAACAGTTATCCAAAATGGACCAATGAGAAATAAGCAAATATTAAATCCAACTTTCTTCTAGAAGTGAGCGTCCCTTATCCTTTTCTTTGGCAGCAAATTCAATGAACCCAGTCACTATGGGGTCGAGCTCTTCCTTTGGGACAGTTGGCAAAATGTCAATCTTGTATTGCATCAGGTCCACCTTATCATTTTTCGAAAACCACCCTCAATGGACAGAAATGAGGATGCCTTGCTAAAATGTTGCTTCTGGATTGGATTTGTAGAAGTGAAGAAGTTGCTTTGAACTTTGGCCTTCAGGTTCTCTACATCCACATCCTTGTCTCAAAGTATTTCCTACTCAAGCACATAGACCTTGTCTTGGATTGCTTTGATTGTTTCTTCTATTTTGGCATCATCAATCTTCATCTTTTCCAAGGAAATTTATGGATTAAGGAATATTTCTTTGCCTTCTTCTTTTCTTGAAGTCTTCAAGGTCCACATGGCCAAGGTTAGTATCTTCAACCTTCTTCCACTTTGTTACAATATTGGGCTCTAGCTGTGGTCCTTTGTTATTGAACTTCATTTGCGCCTTTCTAGAAAACCCTTCTTGAGTTGACATAAACATGGAAAATTTCTAAATTAAGAAAAAGGGGGATTGATGTTTATTTCCAACCTGGAGTGCAAAGTTTGATGGAATTTCAAAGGATAATTTTGATTTAACTTATGAAATTCTAGAATTTGGACTTAGTGAAATTTTGCAAATTGTGAAATTAAGTCTGATTATGGAATTCCCTGCCTCCAAAATTGTAAAAAGCATAAAAAAGCAACATTGATCTTGAGTGAAATTTAAAGAATCTAAAAATTTTCGTGCAAGTCTAGAAAATCAGAAATTCAGACTGAAAGAAGGAAATCTTGAAGTGTGAAAGAAACTGAATTCTGAAAATCTGCCTTCAAACTCTCTTAAACCTGAAAATTTTGAAGAAATTCCTTAATTGCTTTGAAGAATTGCTTTCCACTTCATCTTCACATGTAGGAATTAGTCTGAATTCCTCTAAAGATTGTCTTGCACTTGCAACTTTCTTCAAAATTCGCCTTGAAGTTCGAAAGAAATTCTTTCTTGAGCTTCAACTTTCAACTTTTGAGAAGCAACTTGTGAGTTGAATGAATGCCAATGCTCAAGTTTATAGAGAAGTTGAATCCTTGCTTTGCATTTTTTTTGTTTTTTAATGTTTTATTGGAAACGAATCCAATCACGTTATGAACACCAAATTGAACCTTCTCTTTCTTTCTTTTTGCTTTATATCCTCAATGGCAATCTTTTTTTTAATTTTGCTTTCTTCTAGAAACTTCTCTTCTAACAAATTTACATCTTTTTTTTTAATGTTCAACACGACACCAAAAATTTTGAATTTCTCCATTTTCAATACTTAGGCAAAATTCATCTTGGTTTGTGGATTCCTTACCCAAGGGGTGGACTTTATGCTGCTTGTGGAATTTTCCTCCTGTTTTCATACTTAACCAAATTTCTTATCCTCTCCTTGGGCGGACCTCATACTTGGTAGAGAACTTTCATGTTGCTAGGCAGAGTTGGTGATAACACAAGGATTTTCCCATCATGAAAGGGAGGACTTCATACCAACTCATGGATTCTCCATGTTTTGCAAAGCGAACTTTGCACTTGGTCTAGAATTTTCACAATGTGTAGAGGGCGGACTTTGTCTTGTACAAGGAATTCCTCTCTATGCCTTGGGCGGACTTTCTTCTTAATTGGAGATTTTTCTTATGTTGCCATACTTACCCAAATTCCTTACCTCTTCCTTGGGCGGACTTCCTACTTGGATAGGGAGAATCCTCATGTTGGAAGGCGGACTTCATGAGTGTTTGAGGATAATCCTTGCTAGGGAGGGCGGACTTAATGTTAAGATAGGAAATTTCCACTCTTGGAGGGTGAACTTCACACTTGATTTTAACGTTTTTGCTTTAATCCACCAATACTTAGCCAAAAATTTTGAATTTTTCTCCAAGGTATCAACACTTAGCCAAATTTCTTGAATTTTCTCTTCTCCAAGGTATCAACACTTAACCAATTTTCTTATCCTCTCCTTGGGCGAACTTCATGCTTGGTTGAGAAATTTCCATCATGTTGGAGCGGACTTCATATGAGATCAAGGAAAATCCTCAATACTTAGCCATTTTCTTGAATTCCTCCTTGGGCAGACTTAATGTGAAACAAGGAAAATCCTCATTCTTGGAGCGGACTTCAATGCCATCAATATTTCACCATTAGACAAGGAATTTCTTCATGTTCAAAATAGACTTCATTTGGAAACAAGGAATTTCTTCCTTCCTTAGCCATTTTCTTGTGATCTTTTATTAACATTCCTGACCATGAACTCCCTTGGCTTGACATTTTTTCCGACTCTGAAACTACCCATAATCCTGGAAAAAGCAAAAAAGCAACTTTCTATTTTTAGAAAAAAAAAAAAAAGAAGGTTCTCGGATTGGCCCCAAAATGCCAAAAACAAAACTTTCTAAATTTAGAAAAAGCAGAAAAAAGAAAATTTCCTAAAAATAGAAAGTCGCAAGAAGTGATCCCGGAAAATTGCGATTTTACTCCTTCAACCTGCCTGAGCACAAGAACAACCTTTTGACCACTTCTTCTCCCTATTGATTTTGATGACTCCTCCAAATTTTGAAAAACTTGACTCATTTGTAGAGGCGAGAAACCGGAGACAAAACCCTAAGATGCAGAAACACTATCCAAAAAGAAAAACTAAGGGGGTCCCCATTTGCAATAGGGGGATGTGTGAAAACATCACAACACATTCCCTACTATCACCTAAAGAAAACCTCTATCTAGTTGTCCCAAAAATGTGTCCATTTCATGTCATGCCCACTCCAAAAGCTTGGGAGAACATAGATTATGATCAATCAAGAAATGCTCACATGAGGTTATGGGGATCATCAATGTGTACTTGCATTGAGATCTAATGTGTAGATGGAATTGTTGAGTGATT
Organism: Cryptomeria japonica; assembly: GCF_030272615.1. NCBI lineage: Eukaryota > Viridiplantae > Streptophyta > Pinopsida > Cupressales > Cupressaceae > Cryptomeria > Cryptomeria japonica. The sequence goes on along the minus strand of NC_081412.1, from coordinate 566,772,310 downwards.
TCCCTTCCTTGATGGTAGACTTGAGACAAATCAAAGTAGTCAAAGGAGGAGTGCATGCATGTAACAAATCATGTCGTTTGTGAAACCATGTTGTTGTATGAACTAGCATGAGTAGGACTAGATAATATTATCATGATCATAGTAACAAAAAAAATTTGTGGACTAACTTGGTACACTGTGAGATGAAAAATTATTTTTTTTTTTTTTTAATTTCGTATTCATCAACCATGGATAAAAATTTCACTCTACTTCGCCAATGCTTCATTTTCCTAAAAATGTGAATTCAATGTCCAACACTATGACCAAGGATAATAGTTTGTGTTCTCATGCGGTCATGCCTGCCTTCCTACTCAAGCCTATGGAGTGTCCGTTGATGATCTAAGCATTGCCGAGGATCCATTGGGGTTTTCTAGGACTCAAGAATCACTCGTCTGAATCCTCCTTCTTCCTTAAAACCTTGTGCTCAATGCCCTTCTAGTTCGCCCGTGCATCCAACCAGAAATCAAAAGCTTAACTACAAGGAGGCTTTAGGCTAGAAGCTGCAATTCCCAAATGGTGGGCACCAAAATCTTCACTCTTGTTTTTCCATTTTTTAGTGCCTCTACAGCAAGGCTCTCCTCTTCGCAATTTTCTAGGCATGAGAACCCCCCATTATGTGTCCTCCAATCAAATTTGATTCCGGAGATTCACATGGATATGTTTGCGGTTTGCCTACAATCATGAGAAGTACCTTCAAGAACGTGCCCTAATTTGCAAGTTTATGTGAACTTGGCCAAATCTACAATCTTTGCATACATGGATTAGCGACAATTGGAAAGAGCACGTAGAGGAAGAAATCAGCATATACCCATGTCCCAAAGGGTTCTTCATTCTGGAGTTCGAATCTATGGAAGACGAGGAATTGATTCTTAACACTGGCCCCTAGTTCTTCAAGGGAGACTTCCTTTGCATCAAACCCTAGTTCCCTTCCTTCGATCCACGATCTAAGATATTTTCAACTGCTTTCTTGTGGGTGAGATTACATTATCTTCTCTTGTAGTTTTGGGAGATAAGTTACTTGAAGGCCATTGCCAATGGCTTGGGAAAGTACCACAGCATTTCAAAAGAAACAATCAACTACAAATGTTCAACATGTGTCCACCTATGTGTTGAAATGGATCTTTCCAAAAGGCTTCCTACTAAGATTTCCTTGATGATAGGTAAGAGATGTTGGACACGAATTGTAGATTATGAAAAAATTGTTTTCAGGTGTAGGAAATGTTTTTCAACAGACCATTCTACACACCAGTGTAGTTAAAAGTTATTTCATGAGAAAGCTAACTCTTCAATCAATCCGCCTACCTAGTGGGTGGGGGTGGAGTCGCACCATTATATTATCCCCCCCCCAAAACAGAAAATGATTTGGCTTCCACAGATGCAATTCAGGAAGTTGATATAAATCTTTGTGCACCCTCTTCACTGCATGGGACATTACATGAGCATAGTGCTGAATTGAGAAACTCGGAGGGCTCTGTGATCTCATTGAAGAATTCAACCACTCAACCCGAATATCAAGATATTTCTTCAGAGGCCAATGTGAATCCAGCAGTTACACACAATAATGCAATCCCAATAAGTAAAATCAACCATGATCTGGCTTCCCCATCCATGACAGAACAGGAATGGACAGAAGTTAAAAAGAAGAAATCACCAGCAGCAAAATCAAATTTCCAAATGATATTAAGATCAATTAAAAAAGGGAAAATATCCTTCAGGCAACCATTAATTGTTGCTCAGATCTTTTGTGAGTAGGTAATTATGATTAGAAGGAATTCATCTATGGTTAAGGGTCTTTTAGATATCAATCAGCACATTAATGTTTGCTGGTCTTTTTTTGTGTGTCAGCACACCTTTGCCTTATTCTTTGTTGCACCCCTCGTGGCAAGGGCATGCATATATTTAATTTTGGATCCTATATATAAATGGTCGCTGCCCACTCGGCAGTAATTACCTTAAAAAAAAACCGTGAGATGAAAAAAAAATTCAATTAATCAGGGAAATTTAACTTTATCACACCTCAGATTTATGGCCGATTCTATTAAAAAAATCAGAAATCCAATTCAGATCAGATCATCAAGCAGTCTATGCCATGGATACTTGTGATAACTTGCAAACTTTTTCCAGATATTTGCAACTGTAATAATGATGATATGCTTCTTGAATGGGATATCTTTTCTATCTTTGCATAACAAAAACAAATACTATTAGATTAGATGTTTATTTTCTTGAATAGGATTGTATTATGGTCTTCATATCTTTATGTGGAGCAATTTCAAGGACTGGTAAACATTTTGGCTTTTGAATAAGTATTACCTTAGCAATGGTATTATATTCACTTCTTATTGCTTAAGGAATACATAAGTAATCCTATACTGAGTAGTACTACACAAACTCTTGTTGACGTGATTGTTGTTTTATTAAATTGACACAATTGCAATATCTTCATGACACCTTAAAAGTACGCTTTTATTGGAATGGTATCAACAAGATGCTATTTAATTTCCTACTAAAGTCATCAGATTAAGATTGATGTAACGATGGATGGATATGGTTACTCCAGACCTTGAATACAGTTTAAAGATTCATGATTATGCAAAGTAGAATCAATACCAGATTCTCTTCTTTCTCATTAGGAAAATGTATAGTTATGAATTTAATTGCAAGGAATTTATAATTATAATCATTGTTCTATTTTCTTGTCCTAAGTAATCTTCCTTATCAATAGCTGAGTTAATGAGAGTGGACTTGGGAGAATTAAAATACCTATTTTAGTGCTATCGAACAGATCTTAGTGATAATAAGCCCGAGTCTATTACTAATGTCATCTACTGAGAACCCTGGCTACGTAATGCATATCAAATGTACTTTAATAGAAGAGTAGTCGCAAGATATTAAATGATAAGACTTGGCTAGATGAATGACCAGTTTGAAGTCATTTTTACAAGTTATCTTATTTGTATTTTATGGTATTGTGATCTTGATGATAAGAATCTAGAGATCTTTAAGGATTCTTGATTATGAGCTTAATAATAGTGGGGCATTCCTTTTGATTGGGAGGGTGAATTAGTTCACATGCCCATTTAAAACCCTCAATTAGTAACTAATCACTCACGGAACATAGCAAACGTTGCACTAGTTACAGCTAGTCTCAAACAAGATCACCTTGACCTTGAAAACAATAAGGGTCATGTAGTTTGCTTCAATTAAATAACATACTAAGTTATTGATAAATTTGAGTTTTAGATATGTTTTATTAAAGAATTTGGAAAAATAACCCTTTTCAGTGGAAAGAAGCTATTACATAAAGTTGATAAAGAAGAATCCAACAAAGCTAAGAAAGATGTTCAAGTTGTTGAAGATGCACAAAACTAGGGCATTATGAAAAATTTGAAGCAATGGAAATCAATCTTTTAGTAAATCTTGAGAAACAAGAAAAGAAAGAGTCCTAGATGGAAGCAATGAGGCTGGAACACAGGACATAATGAAGTTCTCCCTGATACGTATGCAATTGGAAATGTGGAACTTGCTAGTGAAGATTGTTTTGGATGAGGCAAAGCTGTGTAATAGTGAGAAAAAAAAGTTCTTGGTGAAGAAGATGACTAAAAGGAACCTTAAAAGAGGAAGTTGCAAATAAGAAAAAGTTGAAATAAGAGACAGGAGGAGTTGTTCCAGTTGCCTCAAATTAAGTAGAAGAAAGGAAAAGATTCTAAATGAGTTCATGGCACCATACATAGGAGGAGATTATAGATCTACCATATGGAGACATTGAAAAATTACTCCTAAAGAGAAAGGGAGATCTTGTACATACAAACCTGTTATTCGTAAGAAGAAAGGCTTGTCTTAAAGATAATCCCAATGGTCAAAAATTTCTAGCAGAGAAAAACCTATACATACCAATATGATTACTATTCATGACAAATAAATCACATTTTAAAACTGTTCAGAATTGGTACCAACCATACAAATTGGTACATAAAACATTTCTGATACAATGATATATCAAAATACCACAAAGCATATAGCACTTCTACATTAATTCTATACATGCCTGTCAACAATGCAACATCTAAGAAATATGTAAATGTATAGACCATAAGAATCTAATCATAATAATTGCATTCTACCCTCTACTTGTAAGGTTACTAGATAAGTTAAGAGTCCTGTGCAGACCAATCCAAGATTGTAACCTGAGAAAAGCAAACGGCTGGAAATTGAAACATTATACAAAACTGATACAAGGCATAGATAAGCAAGGACCACTTCATGCACCTTTGTCACATTTGCAAGTGAAAAGTCCACTCCTCTGAGATCAGCATCAGAAAGATCAGCTCCTGATACAAAAAACAAATATTGAAAGATTGAAGAAATACATTACCAAAGTTAAAGTATTTTCAAAGAGATTAGTCCAGCTGGAGAAATAAAGGTGGTCATAAATAGAAATTAATGAAATTTAAAAAGTGAATGCCAGTATAACTAGTTCTAAATAAATTAAAGTAAACCATATTCTGAAAGATGCAGCTTCACATTTGGGATATGATGCTTAGCAACAAAGAATGAGATAAAAGGAAAACTATGGCAGACAAATCTTTCCAAATTCACTTGCCCGTGTTCCTGATCATGACTTATAACCTAAGTTGCTGGGTTCGGCAGCACAAGGCCAGAACTGGGGCCGGGTGCGATCCAGGTCCGGGTCCAGTCCAGCCATGGAATCGTCCCAAATTTAACGGTCCTCAAAACGCAAAAAAATAGGTCTTCTTCCTCCATCCGTTCGACTTTTGCTTGCGTTCGTTCTTCTTCTGCCTCCATCAACTCAAATGCCTTGGCCTCTGCCTGATTATATTTGTTTTAAGTTGTTTGTCGATTATTAATACTTTATAAATCAAAGCTACTTATAATTAATATTGTTTTTTTTGTTTAAGAGGCAATTTTTTATTTGTGTTTAATTTTATAATTTATTAAATGGTCAAATATAATAATACTTTAATATTAATTTATTACTCATTTTAAATTTATTATTTATCATTTAAAATTTCAAAAATATATCTTTATTATATATAATTTAAAAATATATATACATATATAAATAAATATAATATATATAAATATTAAATATTAAATATTAATATTAATATAAATATATAAAAATATTAATATTAATATAAATATATAAAAAATATTAAATATTAATATAATTATATATATGTATGGGCATACCCATACCCAAGGAACAAAAATTTGTCATACCCGCAAAACTATACCCATATTTGTATATGTACTTGTGCCGAATTGATAACTTAGCTTATAACTATGCTTTCTACCATAACCATAGGGATATCAAGTGTTGTAGATGGAAGTATGACTCTTAACAATTTATGATCACCAATTGGGAATTACTAGCTTCTAACAACTCTACTTGGAGAAACTTAAATTATTGCACAGAGGATTGCCTATAATTCAATCAAATTTTGCTCCAAGTGTTTGGTTACTACTAACAGGTTTGATGCTTCTGGTCCAAATAGTACAAAGATCTATTATAACTTGAATCCTTGAGATGTATTAGGATATGTGTTCACAAACTAAGGCACACATTACCCTGATTTCATGTCTTAACTAATTTTTAGTTCATCAATCTAGAATTATTGATCTAGTCGACCTCTTTGGGATTAGGAGATCATTATGTCATAATGATGCTATAGGTGTCAATGAGTAGTCTTGACGTGTTATTTATGACTACGTCTAACACAGAATAAAGTTGCCCAACGGGTCACTTTACGCTCTCTTGATCAAAGTTCAATCATATGCTAAGATTGCAGTAAGTTCAAACGATTGACTCCAAGGTTTCGGTTATGCAGTGGATGTGACTCAGTTGGCTTGATGTGATATGCTGGTAATCCAAGGGGACTTACATTTGGATTATTCTTTCACTTCTTTGTTGTGGCTGGAACTTTGTCATCGGATATGGCAATTCTACGATGCTTCTGCTTCAAATGAACTGAACTGGGATGGACTAAAATTAAAGGGTTAAGGGTTAGAAGGATCTAAATCTACTCCTAACAGCAGTGATATCAATAGATAGTGCTCTAATGGACGAATTCCAAATAAACCAAGTTTTGCTTCGCCAAGATTAACTACAACTCCACAAGAACCGGTGCAATCTTCCAAGGATGTTGAAGGATTTTCACATCAAGAAAGTGCATTTGAATACCCAAAACGATGCAATCCAAACGAATATCCACAATCAAACTTAGCACAAATTTAGTGGCTCGGACTAACTTTACACTACAACTTATAATCAACATGATGCAAAAAGTATGAACCATGGAAATTCATCAAACACCATTACATTCTCCATTGAAATCAAAGCACTACTCTACTTCTACTCTAAGCGAGGAAGGTGAAACCATGCAAGTTTTGAAAAATAACTTAACTGAACACCATCAGTGAACAATGCATCAAAGTTATTATCTCAAAAACTTATCGCAACAATTTCATTCAAATCTCCCCGTTTACAAATGAAGGGGTCACCCCCTTATATAGGCCTCTATTCTTGATTACATGCAAACCCTAATTAGGGTTTGACCCAAAAGATTCCACACACATGATGCAACAAGGTGGGGAATAAACATTAAATGCCCATCATGCAAACATTAAATGCCCATCATGCCCACTTACAATAAATTCCTTCCTGCCCAAAATGGCACCACTGTGCATTAAATGCACCACTTCTTTCAAACTCGCCCAACGTGTAGTAAATGCACCATCACCTCCAAAATCGGTTACATGCAAAAGATGCTCCACCACTGCATTAAGTATGACAGCTGCCATGCAATGAATTAGCTGCCACCTTGGTCAAATATATAAGCAATGAATGCACCACTATGCCTTCATATACTCAATAGATTCTCACCATGCGAATGGACCCCACCGTCATTTATAATTTTCCTAGTTGTGCTTCATTAATACGAAATATTCTCTTTGCATGTCGCCAATTCCTCCTTTACAAGAATCTTCCCATTTTGGGCTCACAAAAGACATTTTGGAAGATTTTCCTGCCTTAAAAAGAATTTTAACAAATTTATCCGCTCCTGTAGGAATCCTGCACATCAGGAATTCTTGGAGAGAAAAAATTCTTGAAGAGAGAATTTTGTCGTTAAGGAAAAATTTTGTGCACACTTCGTCCTAAAGAAAGATTTTCCTGACCACTGACCATTTTCCATGCTTAAGGAATTATGTCTTGTTCTGAGCTCTAGAGAGAGAAAATCTTCTTACTTAGCCAATTTTCCTTGTGCTTTGAAATTCTTCACCCTAGGCACATTTCTTCCCTGAGGAAGGAATTTCTTCAATCCTTAGCCAAATTTCACATTTTCCAAGAATTTTGTCCTGAAGAAAGGAAATTCCAACATTTAGTCAATTTTTCACTTTTCTGGAATTCTATCTTGAAGGAAGGAATTTCCAACACTTAGTCAATTTTCCACTTTCTTGGAATTTTGTTCTGAAGGAAGGTCAATTTTTCACTTTCTTGGAATTCTGTCTTGAAGGAAGGAATTTCCAACACTCAGTCAATTTTTCACTTTCCTGGAATTCTATCTTGAAGGAAAGAGTTTCCAACATTAGTCAATTTTTCACTTTCCTAGTATTCTATCTTGAAGGAATTCTATCCTGGAATTCTATCCTGATGTAATTTTCTCCTTGGGAAGAAATTTTTGATCAATTCATCACCTTTCCTATTTTTTAGGAATTTTTTCCATTTTGAGCTTCGGAGCTTAGGAGAGAGAAAATTCTTTCTCTTGATCAATTTTGTCATTGCCTTGAAATTTCTTCAACTTTTAAGCAATTTTCCATGCCCGGAGAGAATTTTTTTTATTTTCTTCTTGAGGGGATTTTTCTTTCCTCCTTATCCTTGACATAATTTCCATGCCCCTCTTTCCAACTTCTTCCTTGGGCATGGAATTGACCTTGTGGAGGAAAGTCTATCTAGAAGGAAAATTCCTTCCTTACCCTTATCCAGCACTCCCCCTTTGATTTGGGCGCTAATTGCATGTAGTGGAGGAATTTTGGGTGTGGAGAAAAATTCCTCCACAATCCCATTCTAGCGCTCCTTTCTTGATGTTGGGCACGAATTCCATGCCTTGGAGGAATTTCACTTTCAGTTGTTTTTCCTGCATGACCCCATTCCAGCGCTCTTCCTCTGATTTGGGCGTTGAAACCATATGATGAAGGAAAATTGGTCAAGGAGGAAAATTCCTCCTGACCCTTAGTTTGGCGCCCAACTGCCTGACCTGAGCGCTGAATCCATGTAGTGCAAGAAAATGTGGTGTGGAGGAAAATTCCTCCACCACCTAGTTCTAGCGCTCCCCTTGATGCTTGAGTGCTAAAAGAACATGGAGAAGGACATTTGGTCATGGAGGAAAATGACCCCAATCTAGAGCCCAATACTTGACATGAGTGCCAAAACTACCTAGTCATGGAATTTTGGGGGTGGAGAAAAAATCCTCCATGACCCCAATCTAGCGCCCACCTACTTTTGAAAGTCATTCACTATCGAGGTAAGGATTCTTTTGGATTTTGCCAGACAGCCAATTTTGCCCTTCTAGCGCCCACCTACTTTTGAAAGTCATTCCCTGTCGAGGTAAGGATTCTCTTGGATTTTGCCAAACTTAGCCAATTTTGCCCTTTTCCACACTTGGCATGCCATCTTGGATTGAAATGGATTTCTCTACCAGACTTGGAAGATTTTTCAATGCCTATCCACTTCTGGAATGAATTCAGACTTAGTCTTTTTTTGATCAATTGCTTGCTTTCACACTTTCCGGATATAAACAAATGTTCAGGAATACTAAGTCTTCAATGTCAGGCCCCTACCTGCGAAGAACTTGCCAAAACTAGACTTACCAAAAATAGTAAGTACTTCAAAACGTTAAAATTAGGACAAATCAAGGCGGGATGACACTAAAAATAGAAACTTACTAAAAATAGGAATCACTAAAAAATAGTAAATTTGATTTTTGGCAAAATAACGATAATCTGAGAGGCAGTGAAATCCCTAAAAAATAAGAACTTTCTAAAAAATAGAAAGTTGCTCAAAATTCACTCAAATTTCACTAGTAGGTTCCTTGAAGGGTCCTGATTCCAATGCAATGCTCAATTTTTCCGAAACCCTAAGGAAAAGTTCTCAAATCTAAGTCTGAAGGGCAAAACCCTAAAGTAGGCAAAACAGGCTCCAGACTTAGCCAAATTTACTCAAACGACTTGTAGACTTGATCTAATTCACCCCAAAACACTTGCAAACTGAGGAGATTGAAAGGACTGCTACGAAAAGACCCAAAGAACCAAAACTAGATGACCAAGAGGACCTAAAAAGTAGGGGGTCCCCATTTGCAATGGGGCGTTGTGTGAAAAGGTCACGAGTAGTGGCTAATCATCATATTGTGAATTCTCCCCAAAGTGTCACTACTTATTAATCATACATTCCACTCAAATTTCACTATTACCATATGGATCTGCTCTATTATATTGTGTCCAAATATTGTCTACTATTTAGCATTGCTATCTTGTGAAGTTGTTACTGAGTAGATTAATAACAAGTGGCATTAGAGAATCAATTTGGGCAAAAAGGGAGAAGATTTTTGTTGACTTTTTTAGAAAAACAACTTGTCTTGTAGGTCTTTCTCCCGATAGGTATCCAATTAAGGAGATATTGGAGTCAATGGAAAGATAATTTTGAGCACTTTCTAAAAAGTGGTCATCATATGAATTTGGAGCAGTATTAAAGGAGATAAGGCTGTGTAAAGGTTATATTGGTCTTGTTGAAAAGATAATTTCAAGATCCTCATGTAAAGTGACCATCATAAGCATTATAAGTAGTATAAATGGAATAATGACCCTTCATTATGGACATTCAAAACATAGATGTAACAGTTTCCAAGGCATGCCCTAGAAATATTTTTATGTCTTCCAATTTTGACTTGGTTTTCATGGTGATACCTTAATTTGATGCAATGTAATTGTTAGAGAATGATGGTTACAATTTTGTGAGATTTTGCCAAGATCAAGGGCACAATGAAAAATATTAAAATAGAGACAAAAGAATGACAAGAACAAACTGTATTCTCATCAATATGAAAAATGATCAACTGGATTCATACCAATACAATGAATATAGGCTTGCTTATATAGGCAAGGCCATATGGATGTACAAGCACACAATCATGACATGTGGCTCAATGAGAAACAAGGTTAGGTAAGAAATACTAGGGGTAGGTAGGAGAAATAATATAATATTCCACAAGAGGTGGATGACCCACCGAATGTGGAGTGTAACAGCAAAATAAGACCACAAAAGGTGGAATTTCTCCTACAAGCTCTACCCCTATGTGCACACTTCCCTAAGTGTCTCAAATCCAAACTACAAAGAGATGCATTATCCTAAGTTAAGTGTAATAATATCCATAATGAATATTTATTTACACCAACACCCCCCCTTAAGTGCAACTTAGGGGAATGAAGACTTAAATCAACAATGCAAGATGGGTCCCGGCTACTAGGCCATGATAGGTACCCATGTACAATATGCAAATGCAAGCAAAACTATGCAAAGAAATCTCTCACAAACGGAGAAAGGGAGAAAACCCAGTGGGAAAAAACTCCCCCCCAAAAGAGAGATGAAAGTACAAAAGACTCTCAAAGAAGAAGGACAAAACCTCAAAGAGGAAAAAGTCCCCCCATATGAAAGGAAGGAGAAGTCAGTTGACCCCCCTTAATGACACATCCCACACCCCCAAGAGAGCTCGCAACTGCTGGAACTTACTCTCGGTGAAAGGTTTGGTGAATATGTCTGCAACCTGCTCTACTGTAGGACAATACTGCAAATCAATGACCTGCTCCTGAATGAACTCTCGGATATAGTGCATATGAATCTCGATGTGTTTGGGCCGCTGGTGCTGGACCGGGTTCTTCGAGATTGCAATAGCACTCTGATTGTCGCAATGTAGAACTCTTGGCCGTGGTGTGGTGAATCCAAACTCTGTGAGAATCTGCTGGAGCCAAATGGTCTCAGTCGCTGCGTTAATAACGCCTTGATACTTAGCCTCAGTCGAAGAGAGAGCAATAGCATGTTGTTTCTTGTTCTACCAACAAATGGGGCCTGAACCAAGGTGAAAACTGTAACCGAAAGTAGACTTATGATCATCAAGATCGCCAGCCCAATCGGAGTCTGTGTAACCAACCAAGCGAAGTCCTATGCCTGCTGCATAGTGAATCCTATAGTGATGTGTACCCTGGATGTATTGAAGGATGCGTTTGGCGGCTTTCCAATGAAGCTCATGTGGTTCCTGCATGAAGCGGAAAACCATGCCAACTACAAATGAAATATCAAGGCTTGTATGGGTCAAGTAGATGAGACTACCCACAAGCTGACAATACAAAGTGGCATCAACTGGTGGAGAAGAACACTGAGCCTCAAGCTTGACTCCTAAAAGAAAAGGAGTCAAGGCAGGCTTACAATCAGCCATATGAAAGCGTGCAAGGAGATCAAGAGCATACTTGGGCTGTGATAGTGTAATCCCGGAAGGTGACTATGAAATCTCTATCCGGAGAAAGTAGTGCAAAAGACCCAAGTCAATCATAGCAAATCTATCATGCAAAGCAGATTTGACCCTGCTAATGATGGATGTAGTACTCCCTCTAATGATCAAGTCATCAACATAGAGCACAAGTATCAAGTGAAAGTCATCATGTCGCAAAATGTAGACATTCAGATTGAAATGACACATAGTGAACCCTGCGGAGAGAAGAAAGGAATCCATCTTGGCATACCAAGCCCTGGGGGCCTGCTTAAGGCCATAGAGAGACTTCCTTAGTCTGCAAACCAAAGAAGTATCCTGAATGAAACCCTGTGGTTGCTCCATATAAATCTCCTCATCAAGATCACCATGAAGAAAAGCACTCTTCACATCCATCTGATGTACAACCCAACCATGAGCTGCAGCAATAGCAAGTGTCAAGCGAATGGAGTTCATCTTGGCTACGAGCGCAAAGGTCTCAGTATAGTCAACACCTGCTACCTGGGAGAAACCTTTCGCAACAAGTCGAGCCTTGTACTTATCCACACTACCATCCGCTACAAACTTGGTCCGATAGATCCACTTACATCGAACCCTCTTTCTCCCCATAGGGAGATGGACTAAATCCCATGTGTTGTTCCTCATTAAAGAACTATACTCTTCCTCCATAGCTTGGTCCCACTCAAGAACACCTAATGCTTCCCGAAATGTCTATGGATTGGAAGCGATAGCAATGAATGCATGTGGAAGATTCTGATGTTGTGATCGAGTTCTCTGTGTATCTAAAGGATCCCCAACAAGAACCCGCAGACTCAAGTGTCTGTCGAGCCCAACGAGGTCTAGGTGGAGGTGGAGAACGAGGCTCCTCAACTACAAGTGGACCCTGCGAAGGTGTAACCCTGCAAGTCGGAGTTGAAGGAGTCTCATCATCTGAATCACTAGCATCACTATCCACAATGGAGGAAGGTGGAGGAGGTGGAGAGGCTAAGCTAGGAGAGCTTTCCTCAAAGTGAACACTCCTCTCGATGAACACCTCGTGTGTCTCAGGATCCATCAATCTATATGCCTTAACACCCTTAGGATATCCAACAAATATGCAAGGTCGACTCTGAGGTTCCAATGCCTTGCGTTTCTGCGAAGGTATGCGAGCCCATGCTGGACACCCAAAGACTCTGAAATGTCACACAATTGGTTTCCTACCAGCCCAAGCTTCAAAAGGAGTAATACCTTGCAAAGCTTTGTGAGGAACCCGATTCTGGATGTGTGTGGCTCAACTGATAGCCTCGGCCCAAAAGGCGGGATCAAGAGAACGTGCATGAATCATACAGCTAGCCATTTCTTTGAGAGTTCTATTCTTGCGTTCTACAACTTCGTTCTGCTGTGGAGTGTATGCTACAGAATGCTGAAGATCAATCCCCTCAAATGTACAAAAATCCTCAAGTCTCTTGTTCACATATTCCCTTCCATTATCTGTACAAAGAATCTTCACCACTTTCCCGGATTGCTTCTCCACACGAGTCTTGAAGTCCTGAAATCTGTCAAATACTTCACTCTTATGAATAAGAAAGTAGACCCAAGTGAAGCGGGAGTAGTCATCAATAAAGGTGAGGACATAGCGGGCCTTACTAAATGAAGGTGCTGGAAATGGACCTGCTACATCACTGTGAACAAGTTGAAGAACTTCCAAAGCTCTCCAAGCTTTCCCCTTATCAAACTTTTCCTCGGGATGCTTGCCCATGGAACAACCTAAACATACACCCTCTGAAAAACTGATTTGAGGTAGACCTATGACCATGTCTTTAGTGCTGAGCTGTTGAAGATAGCAGTAGTTGAGGTGACCAAACCACTCATGCCATAGCTTACTTTCGGAATTTGAATGAGTAAGCAAGGCCCTAGAAGGTGAACTTGGCACAAAGTGGGAGAATGAATAAAGCCTTGAGTTGTCATTGACTTGTCCCATTGCTACCAAGGCATCATCATCAAGTTCCTTTACCACAACTGAATCAGGTGTAAACTCAACCTTTTTCCCATCCCCATAGTGAGTGATTTGGTAGATAGAGAGAAGGTTGATAGACAAGTTAGGAACATAGAGAACATTCTCAAATGTTCCATCATCCATGTCAACTGAACCTTTCCCTTCAACCTCTACTTGTGTATCATCACCTATGTAAATGTGAGGTACCTTAGATGGCTCCAATGAAGAAAACTGCTCCTTTGTAGAACCCATGTGATAAGAGGCACCTGAGTCAAGTATCCACTGCTGTGAAGAACCTGTAGTAGCCACAAATGCTTGCCCTTTTCCCTTAGATTGTGAGGAAGAGGAAGGAGATGAATCCTTCTTTGTGTAGGCGGATGGCAAGTTGATGTTGTTTTTCTTAAGAAGATTAGTTAACTCATCAACTTGCTTTGTGTGGCATCGATGCTCATCATGACCATACTTCTTGCAATATGCACAAGTTGGCTTATCCTTCTTAGGTGGTGTCCCCTTCTTGGAAGAGGATGAAAAATCACCTTGTGATGGAGAGGATGATTGTCCTTTTTCCTGTTGTGGTTGTGACTTAGATTGCTTCTTCTTCTTGTTGGAATCTTTGCCTTGACTTCCTTGATTCCCTTGATTAGCCACCAAAGCCTTGGACTTTGAAGACTTGAGAAACCCCATGTTCAACAACTTAGATTGTTCCAATATCAACATTTCTGTGAAAGCATCAAATGAAGGCATAACATAGGAACTCCCCACTGTCAAACGATGAGTTTGGAAGCTAGACACAAATGCTGCATATTTTGGTGCAAGCTTGTCCAACAAGTTGAATATCAATTGAGCATCCTTTTTGTCAATTTCACAATCCTTATTTGCTTCGGTGACATAATCTTGGATTGTATCAAAACTCTTGGGATCCAAGTTGGTGAGCTCATTGTCAATCTTATAACCTCTGATTTCATCAACTTGACCATACAATTTCTGAAACATATCCCAAACATCTTTGATCGTAGTACACTTTTCAATATGAAAGATGAGGTCATCTGATACATACTTGCGCAAAGTTCCAAGAGCCATGCAATTCTTAGTGAGCCATTCTAACTGAGCATTAGGATCAGCCTTAAGATCAGGTGGTGCTGCTATTGTTCCATCTATGTAATGCGTGAGACCTTTTTCCATTAATTTGCTCCATACTTTAATTTTCCATGATGCATAATTATGTGGAGTTAAAGGTGGAAATTTATGAGGACTCATTGCAACAAAAATGAAAGAGCACAAGGAAAGAGAGGCACAATCACACAAGACACCCTCCCAAATTCACTCAATCAAAGAACCCCCCCAAAAGTGATGATTTGGCACTTTATACTTAGTGCATGTACAATGGACCACTTGCAAAAAATGGCAAAGTGGACTTCTGATTTCAATTTTACAACTGCCTCAATAAGGCCAAAAGAGACTCAAACTAATAATGCAAAAGATCTAAACTAAGATCCAAGCAATTTACAAGTACCAAATAGGCCAAATAAGACCAATATTTGAAAGTACAATTTCTACTTAAAATCTCTGAAATCTGATCATAGATTATGAAAGTAGATGAAAAAACATGCACTTTCAAAAAAAATGGCACCTGAAAAGGAGGTCGTATGAGCTCAAACGAGGCCTTCGAAGTTGCAGAATTGAGGATTTGACAAGTACAGCTGAGAGAATCCGAAAATTCCAAAACACTGTACTGCCCGAATTGGGCAGAAAATTTCCTCCACACCCAGAAATCGATTTTCGCCAAAATAGGTCGAATTTATACTCGATTTTTATGGAAACGGCCTCCCGGATGCAATAGTGAGGTCGAAAACGCTTCAAGATGT
Organism: Cryptomeria japonica; assembly: GCF_030272615.1. Classification (NCBI taxonomy): domain Eukaryota; kingdom Viridiplantae; phylum Streptophyta; class Pinopsida; order Cupressales; family Cupressaceae; genus Cryptomeria; species Cryptomeria japonica. The sequence goes on along the minus strand of NC_081412.1, from coordinate 566,756,870 downwards.
CTCCAAAAAGTTCAGTTCCTCAGATCCGCAAATAGAAGTCTTCCGCAATGTCTCCAAAAACCAATCAATGAAGCCCCAATGGCTCTGATACCATGTGAGATTTTGCCAAGATCAAGGGCACAATGAAAATTATTAAAATAGAGATAAAAGAATGACACGAACAAACTGTATACTCATCAATATGAAAAATGATCAACTGGATTCATACCAATACAATGAATATAGGCTTGCTTATATAGGCAAGGCCATATGGATGTACGAGCACACAATCATGACATGTGGCTCAATGAGAAACAAGGGTAGGTAAGAAATACTAGGGGTAGGTAGGAGAAATAATATAATATTCCACAAGAGGTGGATGACCCACCGAATGTGGAGTGTAACAGCAAAATAAGACCACAAAAGGTGGAATTTTTCCTACAAGCTCTATCCCTATGTGCACACTTCCCTAAGTGTCTCAAATCCAAACTACGAAGAGATGCATTATCCTAAGTTAACTTAAGTAAAGTGTAATAATATCCATAATGAATATTTATTTACACCAACAAATTTAAATGGAAGAAGTTGGTTGTTGAAAAAGACACATTTCTTCAGTGTCATCTAAATTTTAAGCCTCGAGGACAAGGCCTTGTTTTAGGAGAGAGAGGAAGGGAGCATCAAGAACGATTGAGGACTAAGGAGTGTTGGAGAAATGGAAGAACTCATGGATGCAAGAATCTAACCAGCAAGACCAAATATCTTCCACAAGGGAGATTCAATAGAAAAAATTGCTATATTGCTAGAAAATAAAACTCAGAATGATTACAAAACAAGATGACCTTGCTACATAGGCCAAGATAAAACCCTATATGAAACCCTAGGACAAATAAAGATCATGTGAATAGTCTTAATCCTATGATATGAAACACGAAAAGTAAATGACCTAAATAAGCTAAAGCAACTAGGTGCAAATAGGTCCTAAACCAAAACTAGGTTAGGAACACCAACAACCCCCCTTAAATGCAACTTAGGGAAAATGAATAAACGTGCCAAGATGCAAGCATGGATCCTAGCTACAACGCGATGTAAGTACTACTGTACAAACAAAACTTTTACCAACAAAGAAAGGAAAAAAAACTCATAGGAAATAAACCCTCTCCAAAAGAGAGAAAATATAAAAAAGGGAAGGAAGGAAGACTCAACATGAACCGCCAAGGACTACTCCCATCACCAAGATACAACAAATGTCCCCTAACACAAAGGAAAACATGAGGACTAAAAATCCTCCAAAAGCTATCCAAAAAGGAATAGGAACATGAAGATAAATATGAAGAACACCACTAAAGCACAAAGAATTTGCGAACAATTGTCAAAAAATAACTGCTATAGTGTTAAAACTGAAAAAACTTCACTAAAATTAGGATGAAGATCAAGATCAAAAAGACACAATTCTACATGAGTGACTCTAACGACACTACTCAAACAATGAACAAATGGCAAAGGAATGGAAGAAAGGTATAACAATATGAGCAAGTCCAAAATCCCCACCAAGGCTAGAAAGTGACTCAGACATCCTCATAGTTGAGATCATAGATGAAAAACTCGGCGAGCAATTCAAAAACTCGCGAGTAATCGCGATCCATAATCCCGCGCGAGTTAATCGCGGAAATACTCGGGGCGATTTTTTTATATACTCGCCGCGATTTTTTTGGCAAATAATCGCCGTTAATGGCCAAAACCCGCCCGAAACGCGGCACAAAATGCGAGAAAAACGCGACTTAAGTCGCAGGCAAAAAAAAAACCGAAGTCTTTATTCCATTTCGCGGCTCGCGCGACTCCGGAAGGCAAAAAAACGCCACGCGATTTGCATAGGGTTTGCATTTGCACGCACGACCAGGTATCTTTTTGTATTGTTTCATTTCGAATACACAGTCATTTTGACTGTGTAATACACAGTCATTTGAAATGACTGTGTATTACACAGTCAAAATGACTATATTGTTTGCATTTGCACGCACGACCAGGTATCTTTTTGTATTGTTTTATTTCGAATACACAGTCATTTTGACTGTGTAATACACAGTCATTTGAAATGACTGTGTATTACACAGTCAAAATGACTGTATTGTTTGCATTTGCACGCACGACCAGGCATCTTTTTGTATTGTTTTATTTCGAATACACAGTCGTTTTGACTGTGTATTACACAGTCAAAATGACTGTATTGTTTGCATTTGCACGCACAACCAGGTATCTTTTTGTATTGTTTTATTTCGAATGACTAAGACTGTGTAATACACAGTCATTTGAAAATGACTGTGTATTACACAGTCTTAGTCATTTCAAATGACTGTGTATTACACAGTCACAGTCATTTCAAATGACTGTGTAATACACAATCATTAGTAATTAGTAATTACAATTTACAGTCATTTCAAATGATTGTGTATTACACAGTCATCAGTCATTTGAAATGACTGTGTAATACACAGTCATTTGAAAATGACTGTGTATTACACAGTCACAGTCATTTCAAATGACTGTGTAATACACAGTCATTTCAAATTTTCAAATGACTGTGTATTACACAGTCATCATTACACAATCACAGTCATTTCAATTTTCAAATGACTGTGTAATACACAGTCATTTCAAATTTTCAAATGACTGTGTATTACACAGTCATCATTACACAGTCACAGTCATTTCAAATGACTGTGTATTACACAATCACAGTCATTTCAATTTTCAAATGACTGTGTAATACACAGTCATTTCAAATTTTCAAATGACTGTGTATTACACAGTCATCATTACACAGTCACAGTCATTTCAAATGACTGTGTATTACACAGTCATCATTACACAGTCACAGTCATTTCAAATGACTGTGTAATACACATTCATTTTCAAATCACTGTGTATTACACAGTCATCAGTCATTTGAAATGACTGTGTAATACACAGTCATTTCCAAATGACTGTGTATTACACAGTCATTTTCAAATGACTGTGTAATACACAGTCATTACAGTCATTTCAAATGAGAAATGACTGTGTATTACACAGTCATTTTCAAATGACTGTGTAATACACAGTCATTACAGTCATTTCAAAATTTCAAATGACTGATGACTGTGTAATACACAGTCATTTTCAAATGACTGATGACTGTGTAATACACAGTCATTTGAAATTTTGAAATGACTGTGTAATACATAGTCATTTTCAAATGACTGATGACTGTGTAATACATTAATCATTAATGTACATTGTAATTAATGACTGTGTATTACACAGTCAATTGTGAAATACTCATAGTCATTTGAATTTTGAAATGACTGTCAACTGTGTAATGTCAATGTGTATTAAAGTATTTCATTTAAATTTAAATTTGAAGTTAAAAACTTAAAAAAATACACAACCAATTAAAAATTTTAATTTTAGAGAGTCATCTATTTTGACTGTAAATAAAATACAGTTATACAGTCATTGTAATTTTTGGATGTTTGTGATTTTTTTTGGTAACAATGTTATTTATCTCTAAATGTTGCCTCTCTTTTGCTAGGTTCTTTTCCACATCTTTTTGAAAGAAAATGGATTCAGCTTCTACAGTTAAAGTTGGTGGCAAAAAGAGAGACCCTTGTTGGAAACATGGGAGACCAGGTCCAAAACGAGGAGATGTTTTTTGCAACCATTGCAAAAAAATTGTAAAAGGTGGCATTAATAGGTTCAAATATCACCTTGCAAAAATTCAATGCCGAGATACCACAAGCTGTACGGAATGTACTGAAGAGGCTACGAGAGATGCAATAGCAACGCTTGAAGCATATGATCAAAGGAAGGCAACAAAAAAGAGAACAGCAGAGGCAATGGCAGCCCCAAGGGCAGATTTGAGTTCCATGGGGTCACATACAGATGTGGGGACATTTGGTTCTTCCCTTGGGCCACGGATACGAGCAAAGGGAACTTTGGACAGCAACATGGAAAACTTCTTTATTCCACGTAACACTCCTGGTGCACAACCTGGATTGCTTGGCACTGCATGGAATAAAGAGGCTCACCAACAAGCCAAGGTGGCGTGTGCTAGATTTTTTATCTACAACGATGTTCCGTTCAATGCTATTTCTAGTCCATCTTGGGACCAATTGGTCACCGCGTTGACTGTGGCAGGTAAGGGATTCAAATCCCCAAGCCGTTACGAGGTAAGTGGACCGTTATTGCAGGATGAGGTCCAAAACACTCATGCATTAGTGGAAGAGCAAAGGACTATTTGGGAAAAGAATGGCTGCACCATTCTTTCTGATGGATGGACAGATGGTAGGAACAGGACACTCATCAACTTTCTAGTTGCTTCAGGAGGACAGTTAGTATTTTTAAAATCAATTGATGCCTCCAATGAAGTGAAGAATGCGGAGACCTTGTGCAACATGTTGGATGAAGTGGTGATGGATGTGGGAGTGCAGAATGTCATCCAAGTTGTGACTGATAATGCAGCTGCATATGTGGCAGCCGGCAAACTTCTAATGGCTAGACATCCGACATTATTTTGGAGCCCTTGTGCTGCCCATTGTCTTGACTTGCTCCTTGAGGACATAGGGAAACTAAGTTGGGTAAAGAAAGTGGTTGAAGATGGAAGGAATATCACCAAATACATCTACAATCACACATGGGTCCTGAATCTTATGAGAGAACACACTGAAGGTAAGGATCTTGTGCGGTCGGGGGTCACACGCTTTGCTACCAATTTCCTCACCTTGCAGAGCATACTTGCTACATTGCCCAACCTGAAGCGGATGTTCGTGAGTGAAAGATGGTTGGGGAGTCCTTATGCTACAAAGCCTGAAGCAGAGAAGGTTGTGATTGCCATTTTTGATACTAATTTTGCCAAGATGGTGGAGGAGATCATCAATGTAAGTTTTGAAACTTTAATTGATGATTTATTATTTAATTTTCTAATATTTCAATCTGCTGATTTTGTTAGATTTTTTATATCTAGGTGTCGGAACCGTTGGTGAGGGTGCTACGAATGGTGGATGGGGATCATAACTCCATGGGGTATCTATATGAGGCCATGGATAAGGCCAAAGAGGCGATTCAACACTTGTATGGGTCAAACAAGACCAAGTATGAACCCATATGGCGCATAATTGATCGGAGGTGGAACCATCAACTCCACCAACATATTCATGCTGCTGCCTACTTCTTGAATCCCAAGTTTTTTTACTCTCCGAGTTTCAAAGCAGATGCAGAGGTTAGAATTGGCCTTGACACATGCATTCGGAGATTAGTTGATGATGAGATCCTTCGAGACCTGATACTTGATGAGTTGCAGAGTTATAAGAAGGCCTTAGGGGAATTGTTTTCTTCACCTGATTGCAAACGTAGGAGAGCCACCTTACGACCAGGTAAAAAAAAACATATGTTTAATTTTTACCATTTATTTCTCTCTTTAAGATTATTGAAATCTTTACAAGTTATAAATCACATTTTGTATCCTTGCAGATTTGTGGTGGGAAGATTATGGTGCCACAACGCCTAATCTTCAAAAGCTTGCCATCCGCATATTATCACAGCCTTGTAGTGCTTCTGGTTGTGAGCGCAACTGGAGTGTTTTTGAGAACATCCACACAAAAAAGCGCAATAGGTTGACTCAACAACGCTTGAATGATCTTGTCTATGTGCGGTACAACATTCGATTACATGAGAAGAAGGTGCTAGGGCAAGATTCACATGAAGCACTTGACTTGGATGACATTGATCCATATGCAGCAGAATGGGTTGCTTCTCCTGATGATGTTGATAATGATTTGGATCCATTCCTTACTAATGAGCAGCTGAGTGAGTTGGAGAGGGCAGGAGAGGAATGGGATGCGGAAGTGGCAGCACGTGAGGAGGAGCAGGAGGTTGATCATGCAGAAGAGGCACCTGTTAGTGTTGAGGATGTTGCCACTACTTCAGCACCACCTACCCAGCGGCCACAATCTATTTTGAGCTTTAGTCGTAGACGCAATTTATGATTTCTTATTTTCATAATTTCATTGATACCAAACTTTGAACTTGATATGTAATCAGAATTTCAGAGGTTCTTGTTTTGTGGTCTATGACTCTATAACTCTATGAGACTGTCACTATGATACGTTGATATGTATTGAACTCTTATACATATGTTGCACTTGGTTTTTGGTTTATGCTATGATACTTGCATTTGTTGCTATGTATTACCAAAAAAATTTGATTTATATATCATGGAAATCATATATGTTATACAAATTTGGTGTAAATGTGTGTTTTTGAATTATATATAAAAAAAAAATGTATTTTCAAATGTTCAATAAAGTTGCCGAGTTTTGCCGAGTTTTTTGCCGAGTTTTGGCGAGTCCCGAGTTTTTAAAATTTTTTGGCCTTGCCGAGTTATTGCAAAATCCGAGTTTTTCATCTATGGTTGAGATAAAGGACATTATACATCTTATTCTAAGGAGTTAGATTTCGCTTATCTTTCTTCATTGCATGGATTGGCATACTCAAGTTGCATGGGTGAATATTAGATTTTCACTTTAAATCCAACATAGAGTTTGGAGAATATATGACAAATTTTGGAGTAGGTAATTGTTACTTGTGTTGTAAACACACATGCCCCCATTGCAAATGGGGACCCCCACATTTTTTTTGTTAGCCTAGTGTTTTGTTTGCTTAGTTTTAGCTGGGCAATAATTTCGTAGTCTTTAGCCTTTGTTTGTGAGAAGGGTTTTCATCTTGTCAATCCGAAAAGAGAGTATTGACCAATCCTTGAAATGGGTTAAAGTGTTAAGTAGGTATGATCAAGTCAAGAATTCAAGATTTAAGTTCCAAGTCCATGAACTTCAAGATTGGGAATTGAGGGCGAGATTGCAAACACTATCAACATGCAAGAAAAGTTGCAAAATGTTGTCAAAGTTGACAAAAATGCAAATTTCAAGGAAAATCCTTGTTTGAAATATGGAATTCCAAGATGAAATGTTAAAATTCTAAGTGAAATAGGGAAAACCTAGATCCAAAGTCAAATTCCATGGTTGAGTGAGGAAATTCACTAAGTGCATTTAAAATCCTTGTTGAAGTGTGGAAAGTCAAAGTTTAAATGCTTAGTCCTAAGTTCAAGTCTGGAATTTCCTTTTCAAGATCAAGTTTTCCTTAGCAAATTCATGGATTTCCTTGACAAGTTCATCATAGCATTCATCTGTCCATGCACAAGTTAGATTTGCGCTCACAATTCCTTAACAAAACCTCTTGAGTGCTTGGAAAATTAATCGACAACTTTTGCAAAACAGTCAATAGTCCTTGACCACATGGAAAATGCACCCTTTCTTGTCCTTGCATTGGTGGGATTTGACCTTCATTTGTCCTTGAATACCCCTAAAATGCGCCCTTTGTTGTCCCTCTCCACCTTGGAAATCTGCCTTCACTTATCCCTGACCCCATCACAAACCTACCTAGTAGTCCTTAATCACCCTTCAAATTCGCCCTCAAATCATGGACAACCTTTGAACTGCATTTAAAAATCCTTGCCTGCCATGGAAATGCGCCTTTTAGTCCTTGTACGGGGTAGATTTGCACCACATAGTCCTTCACTACCCGCTCACTAGTCCTTGCACACAACTAAATCCCGCCCAGCAGTCCCTCTCTGCCTTGCAGATGTGACTAGCAGTCCTTGAGAAGAGATAAAACCCGCTCAGCAGTCCTTGGATGAATGAAAAATGTGCTCTAGTTGTCCTTATGTGAACCCTGCCTAGGAGGAATTTGAGCAAGGGTAAGGAAGCCGACTTGGTGAAGAACAAGAAAAATGTTGATTGAGCTGACCTGAAGTGAAGAAACTTAAATTACGAGTTGAAAACAAATACAAAACTTCATCTAAGTCGGCCTTGTTGAAAGTAAAAGGCAAAACAATTTAAAAGCAAATTCACAAAAGAAAAAGACCGACATGATTAAGAGGTGGAGGTGCACACGTATATATAAGATATCAAGCTTCAAACCTTTGTCATCATTCAATTCAAGACAACTCAGATGTAAATCTGAGAGGAGCAGATCAAAAATGAAATAGGAGCAGACCTAGTGCAAGTTAGGGACAAATCAAGAGTGAATTTGGAGCAGATTTTGGCAAGGATTAAGGTGAAGTTGATCAAATAACTTGACATTCAACAGCAGAAGGGGCGAGTTTGGAAAGAAATTCAAGTAATCATATGCAGATCCGAGCATGATTTTCCACCAAATTAAGCATTCTTTTTCAGACCTGAAAATCTGTTTCCAGAATATAACGGAGAAATCAGAGAGTCTTGATAAGGTTTCACAATTGTTGTTGAAAAGTGATTAACATGAATATGGATCAAGAATCCAAGTTCCACGTTTCTCAATCTTCTTGCATGTGCAATTTCATGTGTGGACTAAGCACATTGATGTGCAATATCATTTTGTTTGTGAAATAGTACAGGACAACAAGATCATGGTTGAGAAAATTGTTGTTGAAAAGTGATTAACATGAATATGGATCAAGAATCCAAGTTCCACGTTTCTCAATCTTCTTGCATGTGCAATATCATGTGTGGACTAAGCACATTGATGTGCAATATCATTTTGTTTGTGAAATAGTACAGGACAACAAGATCATGGTTGAGAAAATGGACATTTGTATGAACATCGCAGATGCATTGGCAAAGCCTATGAGAACAAAAAATTCAAATGATGTTGAATGGCTATGGGCATCAAACCCTAGCATTTAGTTCATTTAGCTGGATTTCATTATGTGTAGTATACAGTCCTGATTTGTTTTTGAAAGTGTTGGCAAGTTTTGAAGCCAATGTAAACTGTTTTGCTGATTGTTTTCAGATTTCATTTACCAAATAAGAGCATACATTGAACACATTCGCATGGAAAGGACCAATTACCAATATGCTTAAATAATAAATTCACCATAAAATCTTTTAACACAATACATAGAATCTGAAAATGATGCAATACAATAAGAAGACCTGGAACTGTGACATTTATGAAGACATCTGAGCATGAAAAGTAGTTTGGCAAGCTTCATATGACTGTTCCAGCTCAAGAATCTAAAGATCTCCTTCAAAACTCAATTCAGATCTTCTGAACCAAAACTCAATCCATCCAATGGAATCCCACAGCATGTATGAAGGTTTTCAAACATTAAAAGCCAACTCAGAAATTGCTGCAACCAAACTGAGCACTTAACAAGACGGGTGATTTCTACAAATAATTCCCAAGCACCAAACAAGGCTCCAAATCTGCTCTCAAACACTCAAATTAGTTCCTTGGCTTCCAAGTGCTCCTGAAGGAGGGACTTGTCCTTGCAAAATGCAGAATTAAGCCTTCTTAAAGCTCCCACATGCCAAGAAGAGTTAGGCACTCCTCCCTAGAGGGGCGATTCCATGCTATAAATCAGTCCTCCACCAATCATTGCAAATGATACATGGAAATAAGTGCCCAGCTGCAAGGAACCATTGATTCAATACCCAAAATACGCAATGACTTCACTTTGAAAATATGAACAGACAAATGATTTTCTATATAGCTGGAATGGCATAGCCAGCACTGGGAAAAGCCTTCAAAACCCCTTGAAACTTGAACAGCACTCCAAAAAGGAATTAAACACACCAAAAAATGAAAACCCAAATCAAAATACTTCATAAATCTTCATTCTTACCAAACCCTTATCACCAAACTTCAAGCCAAAATCTCTGAAAAGTCAAACAGAAAGCAACAACCAGCTAGGGTGGATCTTTCACTGCCGAAACCAGAGTAACTGTAGAGGGTTTTCGTCTTGAATAATCTTCAGAAGAACTCTCCAAGTTCATTCCAACAGCATCTCATTATGTGTGCACAAGCAAAATGGAAGAATGAGAGCCCAAACTCTTATAGAGTTGGTGGGAAAGATGAGGACAACACAAATTTAAAATATAATATTTTCCCTCAAAGGTCTCTCAATAAACTTATAAAATCACTTTGTCTCCCCCCTTGCCTAGGCATCCCCTTTTGAGGCAACTTTATAAAAATATTTCTTAAATTGTAAATTAAAAGTCACTTTTTGGTCACTTCAGTGAAAAAAATAAAATATTATTCCTATCACCTTAGAAAAGTCACCAAGGCACTGAAATCAAGAACACTTCACTCTAAATGAAGGCGGAAACTAAAATTGGGACCAATTACCCAAAATGGCACTTACTAAAGATAACATGTGCCAAAAATAGAAATGTTGTTGAAACACACTGAAACTTTAGGGTCAAGCCCCCTAACCAGCTCCACTTAGCCTACAGAAACCCCAAGAATAGGCTAACAGGAAGCCAAATTGACCAAGTGCAAGAAGGGAACATTACATAATGATTCTTGCAATGATATAACAAGTGAGAGAGTGTTAAGATTAAGAAATTATGTGTTGTACAACTTGCAAATCCTTAGCCTAGATTTTATTATTTAATATTTGTATAATGTTGCAAATAATATGCTCATGTGGAAAGGGCACTCCACTTGGATGAAATCTCAAGGTTCCATTGTTAGCACTCTCTATCATATGTTAGCTTATGACAATTGTAAGAAGTCAATGAATAGGGGGATAGTAGGTGGACTATGACTAACATCTTTGACTAGTTATTATTAATGGTGTGTAAGAGGTGTACAAAGGTAATTATAACACCCTACATAGAGCACTTGGGAGTTACTTGGACCCTTCTTGGTCATGGGCATTAACTGATCAACCAAGGAATTACTCTTGGAAAGGGGTGCATGGATTGGACTTAAGTTTACTCCACTCAGTGAATGCTTTAACTTACAGGGTAAACAGAAATATAACAATGATCATATTAAACACAATAATTCAGAAACAACACACCAATATGGCCAAAAGATATCTTTATTATTTTAACGTCCCCATTTTCATGAGGATCAGTCCGCAGAGGGGTTTGGCCTATCACTTGACCCTCGTAGGCCAAGGAATTGATGGGAGGGTCGCTTGCGCAGCTGCTTGTGGCTTCACGTTTTACTTTTATATGATTTTTCGTGAGATAATGAATCCTCACGTATGATATCACGTGTGTTGCACTTTATATATTTTAATTATCTAAATTCTGAAGTGCAAATTAAATAATAAAGTCATTTAAATAATATTATTATTATTTAAGGGGAATCTTCTAGAAGTTCAATTAAATATTATTTTATTTCTTCTAGAAGGAGGTCGACCTCTTGAGGGAAAAGAATAAATAGAGGAGGCAGCCTCATTGTCGGGCATCAATTATTTGACATCTTCTCTTGTGTTTAGACTCGTGGAGCCAAGGGTTTCTGCAAACTTGATCATTGGGAACGATACCTCCCTATGATTTGCATAACTGAGGTGGTGAGAGATCCTCTGAAGGGTTGCAGCTGAGGGTGGAGGATAAATTCAGTCCTTCACATTGTGCTTAATGAGTTTTTATTGCATCTTCATGGTAGACGGGGTTGGGTGTATTCAGCTCATCATTATTGTGTCACCCAAGTGCATTGATCGAAGGTTAGGAGACAATTGTTTGTTGATATTCCTTGCACACTTTCAGTCATATATGAGCAGGGGATATTACAATTATCAATATGTAATGGGTACAATAACAAAGAGTCCTGGTTCTAGATACAAGCCAGAACTATATAGCACTCAGCAGTTGGTTAAGAGTGCCAACTGCCGACAACTAACAACTACCCAAGAACTACAACCCATTACATTGCCATTTATTAAACAAAACATTATTTATTCTTATTAGCAAAACTATCACCAACATCGACCACCCTAAAAAGAAAAGTCGTCTTCCAGACGATGAAACAAAAATGGAGCTGATGAACAACAACATCTACTACTGAGAAACAGGGTGAGAGGACGTCCCTGGAGTGGCTGAGAATGTTGCCCTAGGTGCACCTCGAAGGAGCCATAGATCTCGCTATGCGACCTTCTGCCTCTCTCGTGCTACTTGTTGACGTGTTTTTTATGACAACGCCTAACATATAATAAAGTTGCCTAACGGTCACTTCACTCTCTCTTGATCAAAGTATGATTGTATGCTAAGTTTGTAGTAAGTTCAAACAATCGACTCCAAGGTTCCTATATGCAATGGACGTGACTCAATTGGCCAATGTGATTGCTGGTAATCCAAGGGGGACTTACGCACACATGAAGATCAAACGATTTATAACTTTCAAGGAATTTAGCAGCAAATGATTTAGCAATGAAGGGCTCTTTTTTAGGAATTTTTGGATTTAAATATGCTGAAAGTAAATAGGAGAGGGTTTAGGAAATCTATGTTAACTCTAAGAACAAAGAGACAATGATTGCTTGGGTGAAACCAAACCACGCTTTGCTTCGCCAGCTTTGTACAACTACACAAAGACGATGCAATCTTCAAAGGTTGTGCAAGAGTTTTCATACCAACAATGAACACCATAATAGAACAATGTCCACCCGATGATCGAAGTTAAGTTTACACATAAAATGGCTCAAACTAGCCTTACAAAGTTAATAACAATCAGCTACTAACAAAAGATATGAGCAAGGGTTTCACTGCAAACAATCTCATCAATCCCATTCATCTAACAACTGAAAGCAAATCTACTCTAAGTGACGAGAGCGAGACCATACAAGTTACAAAACAAAACAAGCATACACCATCAAATTGAACCATGTATTAAGTTAACTGCTTCAACAACTTATCGCAACAATCTCAAAAAGCAATCTCTCCTCCCTTACAAATGAGTGGGGTCACCCCTTTATATAGGCTTCATGTCTTGGCTACATGCAAACCCTAATTAGGGTTTTTCCTTAAAAGATTCCCCACACATGATGCAACAAGGTGGGAATCAACAATAAATGCCCATTATGCCCATATATAATTAATTCCAACCCACTACAATTGGTATCCAAAATGCATTTAATGTGCCACTCTTCACTAAATTTGCCCAACATGCATTGGACATTCCTCCATGCAAAAATCGCCCCATTGTGTCATAAATACACCATCATCACCACATGTGACGACTGCATGCAAAAGGAATCGGCCATAATGCCTTAAATGTGACGGTTGCATGCAAAAAGATGCTCCATTAATTCAACATGCATTGACCCGACTGCCACTTGGTCAAAATATTCCAGCAATAACTATGCCACTGTCACTCGATCAAAAGATCCTCGTTCAAAAATGGACGGCCATTATCTCGCTCATTAATGGCATAAGCAATGAATTTGGAGACAACAGCCTCTAACTCCCCTACGGAGACAATTGGCACAGTTTGGTTCTTCTGATCAATGCTTTGCAGAGTTCAGTATTTCCTCCAATATATCCTGATGTGATCAAATCTTGAGTTGAGACTTTGGGAGTTTGTTTGGGATGTTCATGTGTATCTTCATTTCAGATGGTTCGTGATTTGGTGCTCCGCAAGTTATCTTTCATCGTGGCAGTTGCTTCTGTTTGAGTGTTCTTGAGTTTCAGATGTTGATCAATGAAGATTTGATGAGTGGTGTTGGTGCAGCTGTTACAGATGATTCTAACGTACTTGCTAGTGTTTCCTAATTGTGTCCTATTTGTTTTTATGATCTACATTGATCATTGCATGGTTTTGGTGTTTTGTTTATCCAGTGGTGTTGTTATGCTATATGAGACCTATTTGGTGGTGTAGCGTGTTGTAGTTGATCTTGGAGTTGATTCTGGTGGTGTTGCATGTTTGAGCATTTGATTTAGGTTCATGTTATGTCATGTATATCATCATATTGGTCCAGTGGTTCTCATATGTATCGTGTGATGTAATTTTGTAATTGTGAGTTGAGGGTTTGGCCGACCTTGTAGTCAAGGTTGATGATTTGTATAAATAGGTGATATAGTCATGTAATTTGGGTGTTGGTGAAGTGTCTGCATTTATCAGAGAATGGTAAAGGTGCGAACAATCGAATACATCCTTCGGCATTGTGATTGAGCAAAGATTGAAGTGTTGCAGAGCAGGCAAATGTGCTTAACCGGAACTGTCATCAAGCATTTGCAGATGTTATTCTTTTAGTTCATTTGATTCTAAATTGTTGTCCAAATATTTAGTAAGTCAGTGAGGCTTCCTTGTAAGGTAGTGAACCTTCCCTGAGGGTTGTAGCCTTTCAAGTTATTGTATTTTGAGCAGTGAGCCTGAATGTGTGTGCATTCCCCATTGTAATTATTTTCACATACTACTGCAGAGTATCATCTTATTGTGGGTAGGTTCCCACCTCGGTTTTTCCCATAACCGGGTTTTCCACGTCAAAATCTTGGTGTTGTGTGTTGTGTTGTCAACTTGCTTATCTTTGTTGTTGCTGCAGTTAATCAAATTTGCATTTAAGGTTAAGTTTGTTAAACCGGTGAAAACTGATTCACCCCCCCCCCCCCTCTTAGTTTTCCTTCATTTGTGTTGCCAACATAAGGATCACTTAAGACAACTCCAAGGTTCTTGTATGTCAGATCTTGACTTGTGGATAAGCACAATTGGTTGATGTGATTGCTGGTATCACAAAGGGACTTACGCTGAATTGTCGAATGCTTGAATCGTTGGAACTTGATCATCTGATATTGCAATATGGTGATGCTTTTATGCCCTAAACTAGCTTGAATTTAAGAAAAATGGCAAAAGATGGAGGGTTGAGAGACTCTATTCTAAGGCCTAGAATGTAAGAAGATGGATGAATAATTAGATGGAATCCGACCGAGCAAGGTCTCACCATTAAACTGAACATATTTGACACAAGCTCAATGCAATCTTCTAAGTGCAATTCAAAGATGTTCAAATTATTACCATCAAACATTGCTCACCATTCAAGTTAATGCATAAACAATGGACGCATAACAATTTGAGGTTAGGTTCATATCATTCCAGTAGACCACACAAGGCACACTTACAATTAGCAAGAGGCTAGTGGTATGGACTAAACGGATTCCATATAAATGCATTCAACAAATTCCTCCATTCCATCTAATCAACATGAAAACAAAATGAGAAGTAGAACCATGAGGCTTGTTGAAATAACAAATTTCACCACAATTTCAATGAGAAGAGTATCTCATTTACAAGTCATAACAACAATTCTTCCTTCTCCTAATCTACTCTAACTTCTATTATATTTTCTATTCTATTACTATTCACTAATTACCCCTGCTATTAACTATTAACCTTTACAAATGAGAGATTTGAACCTTTTATAGTGCTCTCAATACAATTCAATGGCTCAGATCAATTTGAGATAAATGGCCGAGATTTTACAATGAAAACCCTAATTAGGGTATGTTACAACAAACACAATTCTGGCCAATGAAATAATTACAACACTTTGACATGACCAATAGATAATGAGGGTAGGTGCCTCGAAGTTTGTGCCATCACGAGTGAGTCGGGTTCATTGAATCAAGACGTGCTGATGTGGAACTTCTTCGATTTGGTGAGTAGTGATTGGGATGATGACTAGGATTGCACCTTTAACTTGCACTTTGTAGGCTTGATAGATCATCATGAAGGAATATTGAACTCAACATTGTCTAGCTTCCGCGATGATGATGATCTTCTAACTTTGATTAACTCTTCTAAAAGTATCCACTTGAATGCTTCAATCATGGAAGGTGCAAGGTATAGATCTTAGTTTCGAAGTATTGAAGTTGCCTTAGAATGAACTTTTGATGTCACCACTGTCTCTCTCCTTCGGAATTCCTTCTCTTGTGACTCCTTGGTGTTGTAAGAGTTGAGATTCCTCTTGGGCATCCTATGCTTGTAGATGAAGTTTTTTTCCTTGCATGGGGATGTAGATCTTACAATCTTTCTCCTTCCGCTTTGCAATCACCATCCTTTCTCATCTGCAAAACAAACATGATATCAAATACATAATATATAACTTTGATAGTTCATCTTGTTATATCCCTTGATTTTATGTGATTTGCAGGTTTGATAAGAGGATTTAGAGAGAATTCGACTTCATGAAGGAGCACTTGAAGTTGTTTTTCGCTCATAGAGGAGCTCTTGAAATTTATTCCACCCTTGATGTCCATGAAGTTGCCCTTGTCTTTGAACTTGCTCTCCTTCATTTTCTTTCATTATATGAGCTCAACTTTAAAGATTTTAGTCATTAATTGATGACAACATGATGAACTACCTTTAGGAGAGGCCTTTATAGGAATTTCGCTCTTGAGCATGCTGCTCATGAAGTTCGCCTTGACTTTGCTTCACATGAAGTGATCTTTGAACTTCTATCTTCATCTTCTTAACTCAAAATGACTCTTTCCAAACTTCAAATCTTAAGGTAGTAGTCATGTAACCAATCTTGCAACTTCTCCTTCAACTAGGAACACATGGAGTAAAGTTCACTCATTTGAAATTCGCTCTTGAAGCTCAATTTGTAAAATTCGCACATGTGTCTTCATTTTTGAAATTCGCTCATATGAGTTGATTCCTGAAGTTTAACATGAAATTCGCTCATCCCCCATGATTCTTGAAGTTAACTTCTTACTCACCCTGCCTCATCTTAAATTCTAAATTGTTCCCTCTCAAGGAAATTAAGGCATCAAATCAGCTTAAGGAAATGACTTATTAGCTGCCTTGCATCTTGTTGTGAGTAAAGGAGACAAATTTGCTTATGTATGCTGATCTTTGAAGTTTGCTGATCTATGCTGATTTATGAAGTTCGCTTATGGGTCTCCATTTTTGAAGTTCATTCATCCTCAAAATGTAAAATTCGCTCATGTAGCTTCATTTTTGAAGTTCGCTCATCCTTCTCAATCCTTGAAGTTCTCTCTTGTAGGTCAAGTTGTGAAGTTCATTCATAACATTAAATCTTAGGTGCTTGGACCTTGAATTCACTCATATACCCCAATTCTTGAAGTTCGCTACGTATTGATTTTTTTAGTTCGCTGATGTGCGTTCAAATATGAAATTCGCTCCTAGGGCTTAATCTTTGAAGTTTGCTCATCTCCCTTCATTTTTGAAGCTTGCCCATATAGGTTGATCCTTGAAGTTGGATGATGTAGGTCAAGTTGTGAAGTTCGCTGATGTAGGTTGATCTTTGAAGTTCGCTCATCCCCCTTGATTCTGGAAGTTAACTTTTTATATTCCATTTGATGAAATTCGCTCATCTCCCTTCATTCTTGAAGTCACTCATATGCCTTGAAATGTGAAGTCACTCATATACCTTGATTCTTGAAGTCGCTCATATACCTTGATTCTTGTAGTCACTCATATACATTGATTCTTGAAGTCGCTCATCTACCTTGATTCTTTGAGTCGCTCATCTACCTTGAATCTTGAAGTTTACTCAAAGGGTCCAATTTGTGAAGTTCGCTCATATGCATCATTTCTTGAAGTTCGTTCATATGTATCATTTCTTGAAATTCACTCATCTAGCTCAATTTATGAAGCTCGCTAATCCTCATCAAATCTTGAAGTTCGCTCATGTACTCCATTTCCTGAAGTTCGCTCGTGCCTTCATCCTTGAAGTTCGCTGATGTAGTCCAATTTGTGAAATTCACTCATCTTCTTTAGTTCATGAAGTTATCTCCAAATTGGATCAGCTCGAGGTAAATGCTCTCACATCTTCTTCACTCTCCCACTTCCAAATATGAAGTTCGCTCCTCTAGGCTAATTTGTGAAGTCCGTTCATGATATTCACTCTTAGGTGCTTGGACATTGACTTCATGCATATCCCTTTAATCCTGAAGTTCGCTCATGTGTCTTCATTTTTGAAGTTCACTCTCATACTCCATGTTGTGAAGTTCGCTCATGTATGGTGATTTGTGAAGTGTGCTCATCTCCCTCAATTTGTGAAGTGCGCTTTTATGCCTTCAACCATGAATTTTGCTCCTATCGACCACCACATGAAGTTCGCTCTCATCTCCAAGCACATGAAGTTTGCTTTCAACTCCAAATCGGATGTGTTCAAGGTAAAGACTCACACATCTTCCTTGGGCATATGAAAGAAATTCGCTTCCACTTAGGAATTCATGAAGTAAAAATTCGCTACACTTAGCAAGCTTATGAAATTCGCTCTCCTTCCTTAATTCCTGAAGTTCACTCATCTATGCCAATTTGTGAAATACACTCATGTAGGCTGATTTGTGAAGTTTTGCTCTTAGGTGTTTGAAGATGAAGTTTGTTCCAAATTGAATCAACTCAAGGTAAATGCTATCAAATCTCCTTTACTCCTCTACTTCCAACATGGACTTCGCTCTCCTCCTTCAAATCATGAAGTTTGCTCATATACCCTCAAACATGGAGTTAACCTCATGAGGACTTGGAGATGAAGTAGATTTGCAAAATGAGCTTATCTTCAATCATTTCGTTGCATATTGATTCAATTCTTAGACTATCTCCTTCAAACGCTCAAACTCATATTCACATATACTCAAACAAGGCATTCAAGGGAAATTCGCTCCAAGGGTGATGCTCATGAAGTATGCTCCTGAGGGTATGCACATGAAGTGAAGGCTCTAACTTACTCATCTCACACCTTACACGGGACTATCCACTTGACTCCTGGCCTCTTGACCACCTATACCCTTCAGATGCAAAGGCTAATAGCTAAAGACCCTAACACTATCTAGAAAGCAGGAAAAAAGTGGGGATCCCCATTTGCGATGGGGCGATGTGTGAATACCTCACAACACCTTGGATCACCTTCCTATCTATCAGTTTCTACTTCAGAACCTTCATCAAGGCTCCGAGTCGTGGAATGGTCAAGTCCTGATAAATGTGAACAACTTCCCATGCACCATCCGCTACCTCCAACCGGTTCAAGAGGTTAATAAGCCTAGAATGAAGGCTAGCCAAGTCTTCAATGAATTTTCCGGCTGCAGTGAAAACATCCTCCACCCACTCCTTAGAACAATGGGCAATTTTCCTAACCTTATCAACAGCATCAATATATTCCTTAGGAAGAGAGGAAGGAGGAACAAAGGACGGATCCTCCTCCCTGAGTGGATGTTTAAAACTCTTAACATATTCGTATAAGGCTCTGTTTTCACTACATTTTTCCTTCATCTTTTGCATCTGTTCCTTCATTAGCCAAGGAAGATCCTTCAAATTCATCTATTACCTATGTCATGGAGGCATGCCCCAGATCAACTTCTCTGATTACATAATCATCTAGCGTGACCTCATCTCTATCATTTTCCATGGTAGGCTCAACTAAATGTAAAGTCCTAGATCCAGACTCATCCCTTGTGATTTTGGAAAACTTCTGGGCAGCTTTCTTTTCCACTAGTTTATCCATTCTTCTTAGAAGTTCTTCCAACTCCTGTGCTAGATCTACTTCCTTTTTTGGTTCCCTTCTCAATCTATCTCTCAACCAATTTGGAGCAATTGCTGACTGATCCTGAATTTCCATATTTATCTGCTCTTGTGAAGATTCCTCCATTTCTTCAAGGATTGTTTCTACGAAACTATCCTAGTGTGGCTCTTCTGGATGGGAGGGAATTTCTTGCCTTTGACCTCCTAGCTGAGTTGGCCTGTGTACAGCGTTGATGCTAAGAACATCTTGTGCAAGTGCGTTATCAGGCAAATTACCTTGTGGCGGATTCAATGGATTTTCTTGTGTGGACACTCCCACCTCTCGCACGCTGAAAGAACTGGTTGGGAATTGAGTTCCTTCAACCCTTGCTAATTTCTGATGTGGTTCTTCCTGGTGGGCTTCTTGCTAAATATTTGACTGGATTTCCAGTTGAACATTTAGTTGGGCTTCCTTCCTTTTCCTTGTCCTAGGTCTCTTTGGAGCATCCTTTCCTCCACTCGGTCCAACTCCTTCCTGTTGGATTTCTCCTTCTTCAACCTGGGCCTATGAAGATCCCTTTGTAGCCTCGCTAAGGGAATCCAGATTTCCCATTAATTGGTAGCTCAAGTGAACATTTCCTTCCGTTAGTGCCCTGATGTGCTAATCAATCCAATGCCTGGTGAATTTTAGAACTGGTCTAACCAAAACGTCCAACCCGTCAACCTTAGGTTCTGACCAACACCCAGAAACGCCATGCAAACTACCAGAAACGCCATCCTACATACCAGGAACGCCACCATACATGCCAAGAACACCACTGTTTGTACCATATGCTCTGTCAAACTAACTAGGAGAGCTGAGGTCCCGATTTGCAGATTCAACCATATTGACCAAAAACGCCACCCTAGAGACCAGAAACGCCATCATACTGACCAGAAACGCTACCATACATGCCAGAAATGTTACCATACCTACCAAGAACGCTACCCTAGGTTTCAGGAACGTTGAGTTGTCCCAGGGGTCTCCGGAAGTCAGTTTTTGGCTTGTTTGAGTGCACCTTTGGTCTGTGTGAGTACTCCAGAGGCTTGTGCAATATGTATTGGCATTTTCAGATGTGGTTATCATGTATTTTGATCTCTTATGTTGTTTCATGTTCTCTGGTAAGAGGGTTCATGCCTTACCGTTGAGGTGTTCCTATGCGATTTGACGCTCCGGCGAGAGGGAGAAGGCCTCGTTGTTGAGGAATTGCTTATGTGACTCCAGTGGGATGTGTTATGCCTCATTGTTGAGGATATGATGCTATTTGTATCTCTTTTATGGTTTACATTCATGATTGGTTTATCTTTGAGGTTGCATTTGTGAAGGCCGCCTTCCTTGAGTTTGATTCATGAGTCCTCTTTGCTCAGTTAGTGCTCAGTTTGTTGAGATTGTTATTGTATCTTTGTTGGCCTTCATGATGATGTTATATGTGTATTGGATATGTATTTTCACCCTATGGTCATAGTTCATGGTAGGGAGAGTGGGCCCTTGCATGTGTGGACCAAGGTCTTGAGCATTAGGCCTCTAGGAGGGGGTCTAGACTTATTGGAACCACATGAAGGGTTTGTTGTAATTGCAAGTGATAATTTAAATAATTGATTAGTGGGTTTTGGGTATCAAGAAATTCACTAAACAAGATAATAATTGATTGTGTGCCCCTCCTCATAGCCCTAGAAGCATGCGCGCTCGGGATGAATTTGGGAAGACTGTTGTAGCGGTAAACCAATCTCCCTTGAATAGCTCCAAGGTTGAGATGGTTCCACATGTCTATCAAGGTGAGGCTTGGCCCCTTCTATTGTGAGGATAGCATGTGATGACACTCTTGCCCTACTTGAGTCCATTGTCCATATGCTTTGCTTTGTTGATTGTGCCTCTGGAGGGTCTCTTGATGATTTCAACCTTGTGATGCAATTTTGTGTTGTGATCTCTTGATTGGAGTCTTGTTGAGCCTTGATGTATCCTTTGGTCAATAGGTGTCAACTTAGGTCATGAGTGTGTGTTGAAACCTTTGTCATCTCCTAGCACGGGGGGTGGTTCCTTGATTGGTTCCACATGATCGAGTGGTTGATTGCCTTCTTCCATTGGGATACTCTCCTTGGTGTTGCGTGCGTGGATCGGATTCTTCGTGAGATTGCACCTTGGAATTGGTTTTCTATGCTCGTGAAAAGAAGACATTGTATCATAATGCAATATGTATGTAGAACAGATGATGTATTCTTATATTGTACTATCATGTATTTGAGAAAGAAGTTGTAATAGGACTTGTTGTTAGAATAAAGTATTCATCTATGGATAATTCGTGATGTAGTAGATGCTTGTATGAGTTTAAAAGCAATCATGTGAATGGATTGGTTTAGTTGTACTTGAGATGTATTACACTTATGAGATGGATAGTATTATGTTATTAAATGAATGATAGATAGATGAAATGGATAGCATTGATCTATATTTGAGTAACTAGGTGATCATGGATACTAAAGGTTAAATGATTTCTGTAATGCTATGTGTTGGGGACTTGCATAGGATGATATGATCATGTAAGAGAGTATGCATCTTTGAGTTAGATAACTATGTGAAATGCAGTAGGACATGATGTAGAGGATGGAAGAATGCTTGATGTTTCCTAGATGTAAGATATTTATATGTTAGGTGCTTATGGATATAATGCGTTTATAAGATGCAGTAGACATATGATTTAGAATTGTATTTATATTCATGCCTTAAAATTGAGTTATGATGTGCCCTAGGATGATTGATGAAAGGAATAGAATAGTTGCATTTAAGCTTTATTTGAGTAGTTAGGAATTTATGAGAATTGATGGTTAAATGTAAATTATATTGTTCTCGTGAGAGATTATGAAGTGGAAGAATATGCATATGTATTGGTTGTGCTTTAGTTGCATGAAAAGTAATTTGGTTAGAGGATTAGGAGAATAGTTCTTCTTGATATAGAAACTTGAAGACACAGTAAGAGTTGTAGTTGCATGAAGAGCAGTCTTTTATGGCAAATCGAATGATTTGATTCAGTTTCAGAACATCCAATTGAGCAGATCTGTTTCAGAGATACAGAGACATCCGATTGCATTAATCCATCAGCATACTTTGTAACTAAAATATACACTTTCTGTATGTTGTAATGCTGCGATACTGTAAAGGTTGATTTTCAGATTGATACAACAACTCTCAGTTGAATTTGGCTTCAAGAAAAAGATATTGGTTATTGTTTCAATTTGTAATTATTTTGATTTATATTTGAGTTGATGCTCATAAGAGAAGTTGGTTTGTTGTAAGATTTGGTGCTCTTATAGATAGGGGTTTGCTGACTCCTTAGGGTTGGTGCCCTTAAATCTTGTAATTGGAGTTTCAATTGTGAGGCCGGATTAGGACAGTAGATCCTAGCGGCATTTCTCACCGTGGTTTTCCCACATTGTGTTTCCACGTAAAATCTTGTGCTTTGTGGTTTTGCTGTTGCTCCTTTCTCAATTTCAGTTGTTGCCTCTTTTAAATCTTTCAGTTTTCAGATTAAAGTTTGGTAAAAGTTTAAAGTTGAAAAGAAAAGATTACAGTGCTTGTGTACTACTGATTCACCCCCCACCTCTCAGTAGTATGTCTGTGTTCTACATGAAGATCAACAACATGATGAAGGCGAACTAATGCCTAAGTGTTAGGGTTTGCAAGCTTGAATGGTGATGACTATCCTCCACTTGTAAGAATCCACGCCGCACCAAAATCCATGAACCTCCAAAATCCACAACCTTGCTAAATCCACAACTTGATGAGGGTGATTCCAACATTATGGTGTTTAATTAAGTGAGCAACTAAGTATGATGAAGGGGTGAAGCGATCAAGGCAACCAATGACTTGACGAAAACAAGTGAATTGTCCATGAGTGGAGAAAATCCATGACTCATGACAATCCACGATGGGCAAAAATCCACGCCCAAGCAGAATCCACACCCTCCAATATCCACGACCCTGTGGGAGAAGTCAAACGCACGAATAACAAGGTATATAATTAATTAAATTTTGCAAAAATCACCCCCTTTATTTTAATGAAACAGTTCAATTTCCAAAAGTTGAATTTGAATAGGCATGAATGTGAAAGGTCAGCCTCATAAGAAACTGAAATGCCAGAGTCATGAGCCTATTATAAAGAGAGTGATGATCATTCCATTTGATCATCAACTCAAGCAATTCGGTTTTCCTTCATTAAGCAGCAATTTTCATCGAGGCAAGTAGTGAATTACGACCAGCATCCAAGGCGAATTTTGCTAAGCATTTGAAAGCAAATTCCAAGCAAGCATTCGCCATCAGCAAGCAGCATTAAAGAGCGAATTCCTGGGAAGTTCCACACCTGAAACATCAAATTTGCAGACCTGGAAGCATCATTTATTGGACTGGAATTCCACCTACAGACCTAAGTGACTTTGTTTCAAACCCTCATACTGCGAATTTGAGATATAATCAGCAATCAGAGCTCCGGAAAGTCTGATTTTCTGCAATTTGTGGATATATTTCATTGTTTTAAAGACCTGATTTAGGTCAGAATTTGAAAGCACAAGTTTGGATCAGTCATTTGTAGGGTATCAAAAATCAAAATTGCCCTAGGATAATTCATTTTTATGCTTTCAATTGTCAAGCTCTGCTTCTCTTATTGCTGAAATCACATTAACATGATCAATATTAAGGAGAATCTGAGTCTAATAGAGGGTTAGGGTTTGAGTTTGAAGCTGAAGTTATAGCAATTCATTAAATTTTATGTTAATCTTCAATTTTCAAGGACTGAATTGCTCTCTTTTCTAATGATTTTCAAGCCTTAACACTTAAAAATCCTTTCAAAACCTTAACTTAGACAACTCTTACAGGTGAAAGATGGCAGCCCCAAAGACCAGAGGAGTTTCAAGGCAAACACTAATCAAGGAAGACTCAAAAGGAGTACTACCGGAGTCAAGGATTGTGTCACTATGGGCTAACATTGGAGATACCAACCTAGGCAAGTTTGACATGAAGAAATTCCAGGGACCCCTCTATAAGAGTAAACCCTCTAGAGTATCAAAGAAAATGCTTGAGAATGGGATTGTGCAAGCAGCTAGCTTTGCTCTAGCTATCCAATGCAACGAGCTGATAGTGGAATGTGCCAAGCACTACAATGCCTATACAAGACAGATGGTGGCACCTGACAGAAAGGTCCTAGCATACCTATCAGAGGCTGCCATCAGTGAAGCATTCAACGTACCTATTCACAAAAACATGATATACAAGAATAAAGGAGCACAGATGATTTATGATGACAACCCGAAAAAATGCTCAAGCATCATCAACAAATATTGGATATTAAAGGCTAGAACCCATCTTCCAAGATGCCTAATAAACTCCACTGAGTGGACTTCAAGGAGGGGTATGGCGACCTGATCACATTGCTCAACTAAATCATGGGGACTCCTCAAACCTCTTATTTCAAGACTTGGATGTTTTACTATGTGGAAGCAGTGACAGCAGATGAAGAGATGATCAATTGGGCAAGGATCATAAGCAATAACATTGATCAACAATTGAGGAGGCTAGAGCGCACCAAACAATTCTATATGAGTTCCTACATAGTCTACTCACTTGCAAGGGCTTATGGATATAAAGGATTAACATACAGAGGTCCAATTGGAAGTGGAGGAGAGATAAGGGTGTGTGAGTGCTATACACAACTACACTTCCACAACAAGGCACACTTCAGGAGAGTGAATGATGTCTTCTCCATGCGCATAGTCAGACATTGCAAGGTGGCATCCATTAGAGATTATCTCAACAAGCAAAGGAATTAGTAAAGTACAATGGGGCCAGTTGACATGTTTTTTATGACTACGTCGAACACACAATAAAGTTGCCTAACGGTCACTTCACTCTCTCTTGATCAAAGTGTGATTGCATGCTAAGATTGCAAGAAGTTCAAACAATCGACTCCAAGGCTCCTTTATGCTACGAACGTGACTCAGTTGGCTGATGTGATTGTTGGTAATCCAAGTGGCCTTACGTTTGCATCGTTCTTTCACTTCTTTGTTGTGGCTGGAACTCTATCATCGGATATGGCAATTTTGCGATGCTGCTGCTTCGAACGGACTAAAATGAACTGAAAGTAAAGGGGGAAAACTGAAAGTAAAGGGGGAAAGGGTTAGAAGGATCTAAATCTACTCCTAAGGGCAGTGATATCAACAGCTAATGCTTTGGTGGACAAATTCCAAACAAACCAAGCTTTGCTTCACCAAGATAAACTACAACTCTACAAGAACCGGTGCAATCTTCAGAGGATGTTCAAGAATTTTCATATTGAGAAAGTGCATTTGAATACCCAACACAACACAATCCAAACGACCATTCACAATAGAACGTAGCACAAATTTGGGGGTTCAAGCTAACTTTACACTGCAACTTACAATCAGCAAGATGCAAAAAGTATGAACCATGGAAATTCATCAAACACCATTACATTCTCCATTGAAATCCAAGCACTTTATCTAACAACTGAGAAAATAAAATTCTACTCTAAGCGAGGAAGGTGAAACCATGCAAGTTTTGAAAAAATAACTTAAGTGGACACCATTAGAGAACAATGCTTCACTATTAATTTCTCAAAAACTTATTGCAACAATTTCATACAAAGCTCCCTCCTTACAAATAAGGGGGGTCACCCCTTTATATAGGCTTCTGGCCTTAGCTACATGCAAAAACCTAATTAGGGTTTCCCCAAAAAATTCTCCACTCAAGATGCAACAAGGTGGGAATCAGCAATTAATACCCATGAAACCCATATACAATCAATTCCAATCCTGCCAAAAATGGCACCCATAGAGCATTAATCAACCATCACATTCAAAAAGTGCCCACTATGCAATGAATGTACCCTCATGCAAAAAACGCCCCATGATGCCATAAATGCACCATCATCTCCTGAACGTGACGGCTCCATGCAGAAAGAATTTGCCATATCGCCATAAATGTGATGGTTGCATGCAAAGAGATGCTTCATTAATTTAGCGTCCATTGACTCAGCTGCCACTTGGCGAGAAAAAACCCTGGAGAGAGAAAACTTCAGGAGAGAAGAATTTGATCCATGAAGAGTTTTCTTGAAGTTTCTTGAACTTTCCTTGCTCTAGAGGAGATTTCCAACACTTTTCAACCACCTCCTATTTTTTAGGAACTTTCCTAAAATTTAGGACCCGGGTCCAAGAGAGAGAGAATTCTCTAATGATTCGAAATCTGCAAGAATTTTCGGATTCTGATAAGATTTGTTGTCCAAAATTGAAAATTTCAAAAAATTTCCTACAGGGAAATCCGCTTTCCCATTCCTCCTTGACCCTTGGATTTTCATGTCTTAGACAATTTCCTCATTTTTCCGACTTGGGTGTGGAATTCACTTTGGTGAAGGAGTTTCATTATTTCCATGCCTTAGAAAATTTTCGACTTCCTGACTGGGTATGGGATTTTGACTTTGATAGAGGAAATTCATCCTTTCCATGCTCTTCCTTGATACCTTGACTTGGGCACTTGCCTTTGAACTTGGGCAATGATTCTGCATTGGTAAGGAATTTTGTGATTTTGAAGCTTTCCATGACCATCAAGTTTTGGCATCCTAGTACCTTCCTTACGCACAAATCTCACTTGGTGATGGAATTTTGAACCTTGACGCCCTACTAAGGAGTAGGGTGCAATTCCTCTCAAGGTGTGGAATTCACTCTGCCATGGAATTTCTTCCTTCCTTTGATTTTCTTTTCCTGGCTTAGCCATTTCAACATCCTTTCCTTGGCCAAGGCATTGATCCCTCCATTCCCTAGAATCTTGAATTTTCTCCATCTTCCACACCTTGTGTTTTTTGACGCCTTAATGAACCCTTGGGCGCAAATTCTCCATGGAGAAATTCATGAGTTTGAGCATTCTTCCATGCCTTCATGGATTTGGCATCCCATCCTGTGCTTGGGCGCTAATTTGCTTGGGTCATGGATTTTCATTGTTCTTTCATTCTCCTTCATCTCTCTTGTTTGGCACCTTGATCATGGCTTGGGCGCTATTTCACCTGAGGAAGGAATTCACAACTTTTCCTTCCCTCCTTGGCCTCTTTACTTCAGCGCCCTACCTAAGTGTTGGGCGGAATTTTGCACTAGACAAGGAATTTTGTCAATTTGTGAATCCTCCATGAGACATCCATTTTGGCGCCTGTCCTTGGCCTGGGGCGGAATTTTGCTGTGGAGGAGGAATTCATCAATTTGTGAATCCTCCATGAGACCTCTGTTTTGGCGCCCTGCTGAGTGCCTCGGCAGATTTTGGCCATGAAGGAGGAATTTGATGTTTTCTGCTAATTCAAGACATGTATATATATGAAATATAACATTAAGTATAAGTGGCATCTTCAATTTCATATATATTATCAGGATGTTTGAGAGTGGTTTCAGGTCCCTAGTAATCATAATGCAAATTCTGGATTTTGGAAGATCTTTCAAATTTTCAGACTTAGTCAAATTTCAAGCCATTTTCGGATTAGGATAACATTGGTGGATTGATGTGAATTTCCAGACTTGGATGATTTTGCATGCTTTCCTCTTTTGGAATAGGAGTTCCAAACTTAACCATTTTTTTGATCCAACTTGTCTACCTTCTGACTCTTCCGGATTTAGAAATGGTCTTCAAGAACGTTCAGTCTTCAGCGTCTTCAAAGATATTCAGCTTTCAGTGTTTTCTTGTGAAGATCCTGCCAAAAATAGATTTTCCCAAATAGTAAGCATTTCAAAATGTCAAGGTTTGGGCAAAATAGGTCAAAAAAACACTTACTAAAAATAGAAACTTACTAAAAATAGAAATTACTAAAAATAGTAAGTTTGATTTTTGGCAAAATTAGACCAATCCGAGAGGCAGTGAAACTTACTAAAAATAGTAAGTGCTCAGAATTCGCTCAAATTTTACTAGGAGGTTCCTTGAAGGGTCCTGATTCCAATTCTAAGTTCAGTTTTTCCAAAACCCTAAAAGAAACCCCTAAAATCTAGGACTGAAGGCAGAAACCCTAAAATTAACAAAATGAGTCCTAGACTTAAACAAATTTGCTCAAACGAAAAGCAAACTTAATCAATATGACCCCCAAACACTTGCAAAGCAAAGAAACTGGCAAGACTGCTACGAAAAGACCCCAAAAACGCAAGCCAAAAGACCAAGAGGGCCTAAAAAGTAGGGGGTCCCCATTTGCAATGGGGCGATGTGTGAAAACGTCACAACAGGGCCTGGTTCATCCAATATCCCAAGTTCACATACATAAGAATTCAAGGATGCTCATCACCACCATATAAGCTTCCAAGGTATCCTACAAATAAGATGGTACTATTGGAACTCTTGAGGCAATTGGTCACTTATGATAAGGTTCAGAAGAATAGACATAAAGCTGGAATTTCCTTTCCCATCTCAATTGGACAGTTAGTGGAGGTATGCCAGTCAATACAAGCTGCTGAGAAGTCAAAGAAGATGAAGTTCTATCCCCTTGTTATCTATCCTCCACAAACCAACTTTGATTCATATGAGAACATAAGGAAGATCAATGGAAGAAGGCACAAGCACAAGTCACACCTTGAGGACTACATGATGAATGCCAAAGATGACTTTGCGATCAAAAGGAAGATGTTCTTTAGGCTACCTATTGAGATCATTAGGACTTGTAGAGTGTTCCCTATCCCTGGTCAAGTGCAGGATGATGGAAGGCCCCTCCAGCATGCTTATGAGCAAGAAAAAGACAAGGATATACAAGTTGATTGGAATAATATGGAGATCACACAATTAGAAGAGCTAATGAGACCTGTCATGGCAAACACACAAAGGTGGGTAGGTGCTCAAACCAATAAGTTGAAGAATCAAAATGCACAATTAACATATGATATGATGGGAGATCTGGATACACCTGATGAAGAGATGAAGAGCATAGGTGTGAGTGATAATGCAGCCTAGACACCTCAACCTAAGGGTTAGAAGAGGAAAGAAAATCACAAAGAAGGATGAAAACAAAAGAGGTAGAGGACAAGTTCAAGTCATCCTTCCACCAACACCTCATCCATACAAGAGGTTACAATGAACCGAGTATCCATCAATGCAAGTCAATCACTCAAGGGAGGTGAAGATCAAGGCATGTTTGAGGAAACGCCACCTCAAACATAGGATCCAGCAACGCAAGAGCGAGTTGTAGACAATACTACCATAGCAAATGAATATGTTGAGATCATGGATGAAGATGACAATGAGTAAAAAATCTATCCACCCTGAAAAGATCAGCAATCTAAGGAATTCGAAGTAGAGAAAGAACAATCCACTAACGTAGCATGGCTTAAAGAAAGAATGACTAAGTAAGTGATAGTAGTAGAAGAAGACACAAGAGATAACTTAGAAAGCTTCTTAGAGAGAATTGGTAAGATGGCTGAGAAGAAGAAAGCTACTAAGCTCTCCAAGGTTATAAGAGATAATAGAGGGTCCCAGACTATACAAATAGCTACTCCAAGAGTGGACAAGCCAGAGGATGAGATCACTGTTGATGACTATGACTTAACAACTATTGAGCTAGGTCCTGCTACCACTGAACAAGAGATGGAAGAGTTGCATGATTCAGTGAAGGCAGTCCCAGATAGATTGAAGATTGTGCAAGATGACAAGAGAAAGATGGAAAAAGAATTGAATGTCTTAAGGAACCATGTCCAGCAGCTCAGGAATCCGATAAGACAAGCTGACCCTTAGTGTATTCCTCCAGCATTGCTTCCACCTGATTAAGTTGAAGACTTGGAAGAAATGAGGACTACCTCACACATGGTGAAGAGTTGGATTGATAATGCCTTCACCAAGGCAAATGAGTTCATAGGAGAGTTAGCAAACATATTTGAGAAAGTTTCAGCTATCCTTGACAGGATCTAGGTGTTCACTAATTCCTATAATGTATTTGGCCACACAAAGGAATTAACCATTCCAAGGCTGCAAGTATTGATGGATATTCCCAAACAAACCTTGGTAAATGGTGGAGTGGTGAAGGATGGACAGACATGTGACTTCTACACATGGTATTGCACACTTAGGATGAGGAAGGACATGTTTGAGCATATCAGCAGCGATTGCACTCAAGTTGAGGAAATGATCAAGGAGATAAATGATAGAATCGTAGCAGCAAATGAAACAATACTTGGAAAAGAGATGAAGGAAGAGGTAGACATGGTTTTTGAGAGATTGACAGAAAGAGTAAGGTGTATCTTCTTCAGGACAGCTGGGTCACAATCAGATAGGCAACTGGAGGATATTTGGTCATTCATGACACTTGTGAGCAACATCCGAGACTTGGGGCCTGAATGGGAGAAGATTTTCATTTCATCCTTAGCCGAGTTAGCCTACATGGAGAATCAATTAAAGATCATGCCATGTGTCCCAATGGATGAGCTTGACAACATCATGTCTAGATTCATTGAATTTGTTGTGAAAGAAAGAGATAAGGGGAACAAACTTCTAGATGATAGTATGTTATGATCCTATGTGGCATCGAATTTTCTCATTGGTGGACCTCACATCGTAGTTTGTGCCAAGAAAGTTGTTCCTTTCACATTGGCTATTATTTAATGAAATTCAATAATTAGGTATTTTGTTGTAACAAACCCTAATTAGGGTTTAGGTGGCACAATCTTGGC
Organism: Cryptomeria japonica; assembly: GCF_030272615.1. Lineage (NCBI taxonomy): Eukaryota > Viridiplantae > Streptophyta > Pinopsida > Cupressales > Cupressaceae > Cryptomeria > Cryptomeria japonica. The sequence continues at coordinate 566,725,910 of NC_081412.1, read as the reverse complement.
CCTTGATTTAAGATTAATCTTGGCCATTCATCTATATTGAGAGCTCTATATAAGCTCAACTCATTTCATTTGTAAAAGAGTGGAGATTGTGAAGAATTGTTGCTTTGATGCTGCTAGAAATAATAAAATCATTGAAGTGTTGGTGATTTCTTGTGTTTGGAGTATTTGCATTTTTCTTCATCCTTTCAAAGATAGAATAGATTTGCTTCGAGTATTTTATAGATGAATGAATGATCATTGTGGATGATTAATGGTGAAATTCACATGTTCATACTACTTGTATTTTGTTGATTACCAAATACTTTGCATAGTCAACTTAACTCTTTACATAAGCTTAACTTTGATTGCTACTCACTTATTGATATGCATCACATTGATGGTGTCTATGTTGTTGGTGATAATTTGAGCATCATTTGCTTACCTTAGAAGATCGCACTAGTTTTGTAGAGTTGTTCTTTGTGTGGCAAAGCAAGGCCTAGTAGAGTCTCACCAAGTCATTCACTATATCTTGCACTCCTAGGTTTAATTTAGCATCCCTCAAACCTTATCTATTTTCACTTTTTTTTATCAAGCACTCATTAGTAGTAGTAAGCAAAGCACATCATTGAAGATCATTCAAAATTAAATTCATAGGGCATTTTCCTTGGCTTGAAAGATTATATCCTAGAACAATTGCATAAGTCCCCTTGGATTGCCAGCAATCACATCAACCATTGAGACTATCCACAAGTCAAGGCCTGACAGATAAACCTTGGAGTCATCTCAAGTGATCACTTAGTTCAGCATCTGAGAAGATTTTGTTCAAATGAGGATAGAGTATTCAATACTTTATTCTGTGTTCAAAGTGTCATAAAACACACATCAACACTACCCACATAATATTCACAAGTCAACCCAATTTTCCACATGTCATGTTTGAAAATGGTCGTTGGATACAATTCCAATTCAACCAGCTTTTCTATTAAAATAATATTACTTTAATATTTTCTAGAGTTGGACGAAGGAGTAAAAGTCATTTTGGAACCTAAGGATATCATGTGGACAAGGACAAGAGACTAAGAAGTAGGATGATAATAGAATATCTCATGAGTGGAAGAATTTACCACATGAAGAGTCCACTTAGGAAGATCAAGGATTGTTATAGCAGTACCACAACTACTTGTTGAGAACAATGCTAATTTGAAGATGGGAGTACTAGAGATCTATTGAGAAATGTGTTTGTCAACTATGACACATGTTATCCTTATCTTTGACTAATAGTTAGTTCCTAGATATAGTATCGATTTAGTTGGCCTCATTGAGATTAAGAGGTCATTAGGGCCTGATGATGCTATATAGGTGGCAGTGAGTAGTGATTAATCATCATATTATGAATTATGTTCTTATTTGAAGACTTGAGGTTTCCCCCTCTAGCTTTATTATCATCTGCTCTGCTCATATTTCACTATTACCATGTGGATCTACTCTATTCTTTTGTGTTCAAATATTAAGCCTATTATTTTGACATTGCTATCTTGTGAAGTTGTTACAAATACTATTGTATTTCCGCTTTTGCAATAAGTGAATTCATTACAAGATTATTATAGTGGAAACTTCTATTTCATACATTTTACAAACTAGGATAATTCATTTAAGATTTTTAATGATAAGATGTTGGAGACTCATATAAATTGGATGTTATGGCTTGCACAAATTAACAATTACTAAATATCATGAGGACCATGAACCAATCATCTTAATCAAAGGTTCGTTCAATTGTTACTGCCAATAGTCTCCAATATTAAATAGTAATGGATCAGAACATGATGAATGCCAGTTAACAAACCGTTTCAGCACTATCCATATATTCCTTAACAACAATATTGAGTTTACAAGCTCTAGAACAATTGGAAATACTGGCATGAACAAGGGTTTTGGTGACAATCCCTGCTACCTTGATGTGGGGACAGCCTTTGGCAAGGACTTTACAATGGTGTGCCTATGAGCACAATGGTGATACAACAATAAAATATTGTACACATTGGAAATTCAAATAACTCTCATGCTGAACAAATCAAAGAGGCAAGTGTTTTCTTTTGCTTTTTTGGCTTGCAGATTCTTCTTAAAGGAAATGCTTCAGCTTAGATGTAATAACTAGGGGATAACTCTTCTCTCAAATTCACCAAGGACTTGCACCTAGCCTTGTTCATTGGAGTATGCCACACCTAAAATTGAAAGTAGTAAATTACCCAATTTAAACACTCAACATTTGCACATTTAGTATGGCCCATCTTTCCTAAGAATTTGGATATAGGTCTCACTAAATCCCTAATGATTTATGACTTGTGTCCATCCCATTTGACAGAGTGAAGTTATTAATATAAAGGATAAGGCCTTTAGCCTTTCATCCCTCGAGCTTGATGGACCTAGTTTGACTCTCTTACAATAAGGATTGGATCTTGCCTTAGGAGAAGATTCTCCAATAGGGTGCATGTGAGAACAATGGAGATACAACAGAAAACATTGTAAACATTGGAAATAATTCTCATCTTGAACAAATCAAAGAGGCAATTTATTTTTTTTGCTTGGAAAAATCACCTTCTAGGAAATTATTCAGTTTATTCAAGACTTGCAACTAGCCTTGTCTATCTGGGTATGCCACACCTAGAATTGGATGCAATAGTTTACACAATTTAAACACTTACATTTGTTAACATTAATATGGACCATTTCTCCTAGGGATTTGAACATAAGTCTCAAGAAAGCCTAATAATTTACCACTTGAGCTCATCCCATTTGGCATACGGAAGTTGTTATTAATATAAAGGATAAGGCCATTAACCTTTCATCCCTTGAGCATGATGGACCTATTCTAAGTTTCTTACAAGAGTGGATCTTGCCATTACACCCTAACATATTCATTTCAAAAAAGTTAATTGTTGGCATCAAGAGTAGGAATGCGATAAGAGATATCCCCAAAAGAGTTTAAATGAGAATGTGTGGTGATTATGATGGGTTAAATATTCAAAAAGTGACAACACTTGAGAATAAGTTCTAGCGCTTAACTTAATGCTAACGAGAATATAGTAAATGTAAAGACTAGTAAGGAAAATGCATCTGCATTAGTGGATAAGATTGGCTATTTTTGAATGTGGAGAACCACATACTAAATGATGGCAGCTATAGGAAGGTGCATGCCACAAACAAAGTGATGAAAAGGTAATTAGTGATTATTAGGTGAATTGGACTTCTAACACAAGCTTGAGCACAGATCTAAAAGCTCAAGCAACCTCCAAAGAAGGTTGGCTCCTCCGTCTTAGCAGAGTATTATTTCTATCTAATTGATGTAGGAAAGGATTAGACATTACACTAAGGGATAAAATGTGAGAAGGTATTGTACAAAGATAGTCTATCTTAATCTATCCAAATAAAAATCAAAGCATAAAACATCTAACTATATTGCAAAACAAGTAAGGAAACACAATTACTCCACATGTAAGAGGTGAGAGTGATCATTGCAAAGACAAATAAATCAATCCACAATTAAGATCAAGACCAAGAGTAGGAAATATCCACAACATCTTTATCAATTGCTTCAAATTACAAATCTACATTTAACCACAATGGTTAAGAAAAAAATATGTTAATGTCCACAAATGACAAAAAATAGATTAAGAGGACCAAAACATGTAGAAGGTGCGATAACAAAGGAATAGAACAAAAAAAGGAAGCCCTAGACAAAAATAAATAAATAAATATATATATATATATATATATATATATATATATAATCTCTTTTCTCCCTTGTAAGGATGTTCGTCTTTAGGGATGATGGCCTTACACATTTCTAAAGTTTCTAGCTCCTTAGAGCTATGATAGAAGCATAATCTTAGTATCTTACTAAATTTACATTTATTTATATTTTCATTTTTTTTGTTTGCTTTTTGTCCAGGGCTTCCTTTTTTTCCCTAGTCCTTTGCTATTGTACCTTCTATATATTCCAGTCCTCTTTATCTATTTGTAGTCATTAGTGGAGTAAACCCTAGACCAAAAGTAAACAAAAAAATGAAAATATACAAAAATGTAAATTTAATAAGATGCTAAGATTAGACTCCTATTAGAGCTTTGAGGAGTTAGCGTTTGCTTTTGGCCCAAAGCTTCCTTTTTTGCCCTAGTCCTTTGCTATTGTAACTTCTATATATTCTAGTCCTCTTACTCTATTTTTGGTCATTTATGCACATTAATACATTTTCTTCCTCAACCTTTGAGGATAAATGTAGGTATGTAAATTGAAGCAATTGATAAAGAAGATGTGGTTATTTCCTATCCTTTGTCTTGATTTAATTGTGGATGATTTATTTGTCTTTTGCACTAATCATTCTCACCCTTTACATGTAGATTAATTGTGTTTCTTAAAATATTTTGCAATATATATAGATGTTTTGTGCTTTACATTCTATTTATATATATCAAAAATTTTGCCCACCATTCATTGTGATGCAAGAGCATCCATGGTGGATAGGAGATTCAAATTTCAAATTGGCATATTCAACCTCATATCTAGAATATTCCTTTTTAGGCATGGAAAATGAGAGTTACAACTTGCCTTGACTCAAAGATACTTTCCTTAATGCTAAATATTCAATAATGGGCGCCCAAGAATGAGTTATTGAGCAGTTTCTATTTCGGGACCCTGTTGAGTGGAGTTGATGGCATAGTGGATTGATATTCTTGGCAGGTTTGGAGGTGGAGGTGACCAAGCATCCAAAAGCTTTGAAGGCAATTTCTAAGTCGGGAAAATGCCTTTCCCTTGTTTGGGCATGACTTTTGGGGGTTTGGTTTGGTATCTATGAGAGTTAAAAGGCAAAGTTTCAACATTTATTTTAGGATTCCCATTTTCAGATTTTTAGGAGTGTAATGTCCCTACTTTGAAATATAATTTAATAATAAATAATAAAAAAATTAAAATACAAAAGAATAAATATAAAAATTAAAATTAAAATATAAAAGAATATAATTAAAATTTGATTAAAGCTAATGAAAGCTCAAAAGGCATGAAATGATAAGTTGTGACTCCCTCAAACGTGAGATATAAAAGGGAGAAGAGAAACTCATTTGAGGGGGGCAAAATTTGAAAATGAGAAGTGCAGATCTGATTTAAATAAGAAGTGCAGATCTGATTATGAAAGGTTGTGTCCCTTTCAAAGGGCAAAAATAATGAAGAGTTGCACTCTTTCAAAAGGTGCTAATGGTGAAAGGGTGTGTCTCTTCCCAAAAGGCATGCATGATGAAGAGGTGTGACCTCTCCCTCACATTGAGAGATATAAAAGAAAGGAATAAAAGCATCCAGTAAGAGCACCATCAAGCAGATCAGATCAGAACTGTTATTATTGAGTTATAGGCAGTAACATCCTTGTTCTTGGTGGTATGCATGGGGATATGTTTAATAAGTATGCTTAATATATGAAGTCTGATAATGTTTTTATGCAGAACTAATAGTAACATTAATATGGACTGCAATATGTATGACAATCATACTTAATTTCATATATATTCATAATACATAAGAAATTAGTATACTTAAAGTTTTAATCATGTTATTACTGTCAGCATTTAAGAAGATGGGAAGGAGATGTTCCAAAGAGGGGCAGTCTAAATCCAAGCAATAGGTTAAGTCCCAAGATAGGGTGGGGATCAGCGACCCATAAGCCTTGAGGGTATAGACCCAAGATAGGTAAGGGCTTGGATCTGTAAACTTTGAGGGAACCTATTGTATTTGGTCTCTAAGCGCTTTGGTAACATACATAAACCCTTCTCCCTTAAAACTGAAGTAGTAGCAGGGTCTGATAACTATATTAAGAACTATGAATAATGAAATTAATCATCTAATGAGGAAAATAAATAAGAACTTATTAATAACTAATTGAAGAATATCAATCAATTTTAATATATTGAAATAGATTAGGTAGGGGACATTACAGGAAGTTTGAGGGGAAGAAGAAATTTGTCTTTGAAAAGATGGCAGATTTGAAGATAGAGAAATATGATTATGGGTAGATTTCAGGCTTAAGATATGAAGCCACGTTGAATTTTGTTGCAAGTTGAAGGTTAAGAAGCTAGTTCTGTGGTAGGATGCATAAGGGGATGAAGTGTTTTGAATTGTAATTTCCTCTAATTATTGTGACTGATTTTATCAGTTTTCTATCTGATTTTGGAGTGTTATTTGAAGCCTATAAGGCTGTCATGCAACATATTTGCAGATTTATTATGTAATTTGTTCATTTCCTAAAAATTGGATAGAATTAACATTTTGTATGTATTTTGGGTTAGGAGAATACACATATCAAATTTTAAGTCAGATCTTTAATTTATTTGCGTGTGTGGTTTCTGAGGGTTCATAGCCCTTCATCAGATTGGCACTTGATCAAATGACGCAGAATAAAAGGCTTGCTACAAATTAATGTTGCATTGCCTATTAGTGAAGGCCACCAAGGGGCCCACTTGTAAAAAACGAAAGAAGAAACATGTGGCATGCCCACATAAGTTCAAGAGATGAAATGGCATTAATTTTTTCCCAAACAATGACTACCATCAATCTGTAAGAACCCCTTTTGGATGTTCTAAATTTTTTTCCTTTGAAGCACTTATCCCTTTTTATATTTCATTCCCTGTTTGCTGTTTGAATCTTTAAATTTGCAGGCAATGGTTTATTGGTATTGAAGTGTTTGAGCAGGAATATGATATACCAATATAACATGGAGACTTTTAATGCAGAATTAACAGAAATAACTTTCAAAACAAATAAATTCAGCCTTCAGAAATGCTCAGATAATAAAATATTTCAGAATATAAAGATGATACACTCTAACCTCAAAATTTGCTGATCTGAAAAAGAGTGATATCAATTGCCATATATTGAGTTCATGCTTAACCTTGGAAAGCACTACCATTTACAGATTTGACCAATGAATAACCTTATTACATATATTTAGAGCCATCAGCCAACAAATCCACAAGTCAGGAATGGAAGCTGTTGATTTTATACTTTCAGATTAATGTAAAACTTAGAAATCAGAATTTAGTTTCTAATTGATTTGTTTATTGTAAAATTTAGAGATTTCTAGATCTAGGCATAGCATAGAAATGAACAAATAAAAACAAAACACAATTACCCTGGGAAAACCTCCTAGGAGGAAAAACCCAGCCAGAAAAGATCCTCAGACCTGACTATGGATTATATTCATATAATGATTACAACACTTATCTCAAGTACTTGAAGATGTCTGAATGTCTGCTCTTAGGGCTGATGAAATCAACAACAGGTCTGCACTTTCATGAGCATCAGGTCTGCCCCTTAAACACACCAACCAGTACTTAGGCTCATACTCTAGATCTGCACTTTTACTTGAGACTGGGCTGCAACTTTAGCGCCTTGATTCTGGAATAGTTCGCCTTCCTTTATGATGGTATTTGCCCTTAATGTTAGCACCTTCGATGGCAGAGATAATTCTGATTATTCCTTCTTCAAACTTCGCATTTAGGCAGATGTATAATTCGCACCATTAGCAGATGTATAATTCGCATCATTAGCAGATGTATATTTCGTATGAGGGATGTATTGATTGTGTGTTTGAATGAGGTGAAGATGACTTTATTTATATGGTGCAAGATCTAGGAATGTCGGCTTATGATAAATTAATAACCTTTAATTTATTTATGTCTCTTTTACTGAAATGCTTCATAGGGTCAGCCCTATTCATGGGAGCACGTTACCTTGAATGTAGCGTGAGGTTTTAGAGGTGCCGTGAGAGAGGGCCCAGCCCTATACGTTGAAGAAGGGGCTGGCCCCTTGGGCGGATTCCAATGTTGCCCAAGGCAATTGGAATCCGCCATTCCCTAATTACAATCAACAGAAGCCATGAAGCAAGCATAACCAGCAGGAATATCCTCGATAAAATGAAGAGGCTTTCAAACAGAAATTTCTTCACATGACCGCCTTATGTAATCTTCAGCAATACTAATGGCCCTTAAGGCCGCACTTCTTCTCCTAAGACCTGTGTCTGATTTTTATTGAACTCCCAAGCCAAAGAATATAAGCAGTTCGCAGCTAGCAGGGATATTATGGCAGCCCGTTAAATAGCATTCCACGCCAAAATAAAGAGAAAATAGAGAGCTGCTAATAATCTTCAAGTTCCCACGCCAAATAAAAGAGAATTGTTGACATTAAGCTACTCCAAATCTCCACGCCAAGTGCATCAGAATTAATATGTATTTGCTTCAATTACAAATAATATAAGCACGGCCCTCAAATTTCATTCCACAAATATTTAGCAATAATATCCAAAACCCTGCAAATTTGTCTTTTAAGGAAACTTTACAAAATTGTTGAATCCAACTGCGAAATCACTGTGAAATAACTGAATGATATCTCCCAACTTTAGCTAGGGCAGATAGTCTCACTACTGAAATCAGCCCTCCCATAGGGTTTTCCTCCTAGGATTACAAGCTCCAAGAAGCTCTCCAAAACAATATATGAAAACAACCAAGCATACCTTCAATGGACCTCTCAAAGTTCTTTTATAACCTTATGGGGAAACTTCTAGAGCAATTTCCAATTTCCCACTCTTTTTAATTTAAGCTTAATCTTAGGGAAATAATAAAGTGACTTTATTAAAGTCTCACTTAAATAACCACTAAAGTAACTTTATAAACTTATTAAATTAATTAATTAATATTACCCTTAATAATAATTTTTGATGGATCACATTAAATAATTAAATTTATTAATTCCCTATGTCCCGACTATAGCCTACGGGAATTATATAGGTTCATAAGTCCTCCTAGAATGACTACACGGAAAGGAACATTACACAATCCTCTTCAAGACGGCATGATCCAACAACTGAAATGCCTGTAGGAGATCCACACCACAATGCTCATCATAAATACATCTGCACTACTGTAAGATGCTACCCTTTTTCTAGCACCAAATTTTTGCACTTCTTTCCACTGAATAATTTTGTCAAACAGTTTGCATGAAACTGTGCAGGTGTATGTGTTTCCAGTTTTGCATTGGTTTCATTCAACATTCATAATGGATGGCATTCATATAATGCATTGACAAGAAGTATAATAGCAGATAATATATATTTCCTCAAGCTCAATATAAGCCCTGCACAAAAATTTAATGAGACGATATATATTGCTGATCTCAATTTGATATAAATGATTTTGCATAAGACTGAAATACAACTAATATGAAGTCCATTACATGCTGCAATAAAGCTCAGAAATGAACAGCAGATAAAGGATAGGGTATCCCACAAATCAAGTACTTGACAACATAACCAATCTCCAATGTATGAACAGCAGCAATGAAGTCTGAGTTGCAGCAGCCCAACAAACACAACAGCTACTAATTATGCATGCAATAATCTGAAAGTGCCATTCTCCGGCACTTAGGAATTAATGGTATTCAGCACAGATTCCCCTTGCCAAAGCTTAACTCACTCCACGTTCCTTGCCCTTAGTTTCTGCTATCACAAAGTTCATATGGCCAGCACAACGCAATCCTCCTATTTCCCACGCCACAACAAACTCAGGTCGACCACCCAAATAATCATCAACAACAGCAAATGAAGGAACTGCCTAGCAATTGTGAAGCTTGGCCATGGGAAACACCACACCCTTCTAGCAAATTTCATATGATACTAACTTCAAACAATCTGCTGAATTCCCATGCCTAGGGCACACAATCACTTACACCCAGCTAACAAGAAACCCTCCAAACACTCTAGATCTCACACCAAGGAACTCCAATATTAATTTGCTTCAAACTCTAAATGGGACATCTACCAAATATGGCACCCCTATGCACCTCACACATATATCTGCAATATTTCCAATCTCCTGCAAATTTGTCTCTTAAAGAGACTCCACAATTTAGAAAACCTCAATCTTTAAATGTGATATGAAATACCTAAACAATATCTCCAACAAATGTTAGCCAAGGTAGATCTTCACCACCAAAGCCAATCTATTCTAAGAGAGTTTTCGTCGTCAAGAAGGTTGAGATGAACCAAGTCCAATCTCTAGAACCACAAGGGTTTTCAGGCAAAGAGATAATAAACTTCAACATACCAAATGAATTCTCAATCCCCCTTTTTATAAGCTTTTTTGGGAACTTTACAAAAACTCCTTTTAAAAATCATTTTATTAGTTTAATAAACCTTTTAATTCCAAAAAGTGATTTATTTTACTTTTAAAACATTTCCGACACTAAAAATCACTTTTTGGTGTCTCATCAGTTAAATCTTTTTGTTCTCTTTCCAACAAGCTATAATACTAAGGTGCCTAATAAAATAATTTAATTAAAATGGCCACCATAGTGAACTTAATTAAATATAGCTCTAAATTGCATCCAAATAGCGACAATGGTCGAAATGAATCAAAATCGAAAACTAACTGTGTACGAGTGATTCCAATAATGAAAGATGATAAATGGACCCGACCAAGTGACTTACTAAAACTAGACGCTCCCTCCAAGAATCTTGGAGACCAAACCGCAAGTTGGAAATAACATCTAAAAGAGATACAATTCCACCAAACCATCTGAGCTCATAGGTAAAATTAGATTACCCCTCGGGACAAGCTGGCCCAAAGCCTAAAAGTCGGCACCAATTGCACTACAAGAGAACCCAAAAATGGGGACATTACAACTACATGGTTCACCCTCTTATGGTTTCGAAGGAGTCTAGAAAACTTTCATATTCCCTTTTAAGCATAATGATTCACCATCAGCACCTTTGTTCATCATTCATTGCACATTAGGCTACAACCTACTTCAAATCAAAATTAGGAGCAAGCCATACCAAACCATTGTAATTAAAGGTTTGTGGCTTAAATCCAAATCTTTGAGGCTGTTTTGGTATATAGTATATCAACCTTCAATCAAGCACCTTAATGGAATATCATTCAACCTTGGTGCCCAAATTGAGAGATTAAGGTGCTTGATTGAAAGTTGATATCCCTTATCCTAAAACAACCTTAGATACTTGGATCCAAGCCACAAACCATTAACTGGAATGCTTCACATGGCACACTCCTAACTTTGATCTGAAATGGTTGTGGCTTGATTTGCAATGAATGAAAAACAAGGGTGCCAAAGGTGAATCATGATGCTTAAAAAGTGGATCTGAAATATCTCTAAATTCCTTCAAAATCATAGGAACCACATAGTGCGCGTGTATTCAAGATGAGCATCATGGTGAGGATCTCCTACAAGCATTTCAGTCATTGGAAGATGCTGTCCTGGAAGAGGATTGATGGTAGGTATTGTGTGGGAAAACTTTTATACCACTAGATCTCTTGAAAAACATATGCAAACATGCCACATGTTTCTTCTTTTGTCTTTTTTACAAGTGGGCCCCTTGGTAGCCTTCACCAATAGGTGATGTTACATTCCTTAGTAGCAAGCCTTTTATTCTGCACCATTAGATCAAGTTTCAATTAACTGTGGACAAAACTTTGGATAAGTTCAATTTGCATGGCAAAACAGCGAGACAACATTCCTCTTTGCAGATTCATATTAGAGTGTCCTTAGTCCCTTTGTCTCATTCTGTCATGTCCCTGCCATAATCCATATACTATGTTCTTACAAATTTCATCAAAGACAATTCCAAGAATATGCAATGATAAGATACGAGTCAGATAATTATAAGGTAATCCAACTTTCCATAAGGAAGCCAATAACTATGTATCATATACCACTAATGAATCTACACAGGTTAATGAATTGCGATTAGTTGGTACGGGTTGAGCAAACAATATAATTAATATATGAAGATATCGAACTAGGGCAAAGATATCCCTCTTCAGTCCCAAATATGCATGAGAATACCAATGATTATACACTCATGAAGCCATGTATAAGACATCTATAGTAGATTAAGGCAAGACATCTGTGCCAGAGAGGATCCGAACCCACCAATCCCTACAATATCATTTATGATCAAGAAAGAACCCAGCCAACAAACAGGAGATTACCTTAACTAATGCATATAACCGATATTGATTAGCTAACTAACAATAATGGAAGGGTGCGAGTGAAAGGAGATATCTTCTCAAACCAAACAAGGTAATTGTCCACTTCGCAAACTATAAGACACCAATTGGATTCATTCCAAGAGGGGGTGGAGAATTTATATGTTTGTTTTCATTGTCCAGTATGGGCTTGCTCATAAGAGCAGAAAAGGATATCGGATATACTGACAAATGCTGGGCTATATATATATATTATTATTCCAGTTGGATCGCTCTTCTAAGAGCAATTGCCTTTGGCACACCAAACGATTGCAAAGATATATATACAACAGTTTGAATTGTACTTACAGGTTCTTGTTGTGACTACAGACCGTATTAGGGAAGGAATAGAACATTAAGTTACTAGTAGATTATTACATCACGGGCAACATGCTGCAACTACTCATTAACTAATAACTGTTGAATATTAAGTTATGTCTGCGTTCTAATTAAGAATAAAGATTAGATCAGAACTATTAAGTTACAGGCAGTAACATCCTTGACCTTGATGGTATGCATGGGAATGTATTTTAATTTTTACTATATGAAGTATGATAATGTTTCTATGCAGAATTTAATATTAATAGAAATATTAACATAGAGTGCATTATGTATTTAATAAGCATACCAAGTATCATGACAGTGGCAGACCAGATCTGACATACATCAGATCTGTCTGCCATTACCAGCCAGTAAACATATTACTAACTAGGATTGTTTTAAGTTGGTAGTATTATTATATAAATTATATAGAAGGATATCAGCTAATACATAAATAATTGGTACTATTATTTTATTTATTTATAAATATATATCCAAATCAGAGTAAGGAATAATATAAGGATTGTAAATATAGATAATGATAATAATAATAAAATATAAATAATTATAATTAATATAATATCTTTAGAAATTAGTAATAATTCATATAATTAGTAATTAATAAATACGTAAAGGATTTATAATGGATCAGAATAAGATTAATTATTTAGTATGGTAAGACAACAAGTACTTCATAGATTAAAGAAAGAACATCGCAGATTTGATTCATGTTAAGATAGTCTTGACTCTTGATCAAGTTAGTTCAAGTCATAAGTACTTTGAAAATAGATTAATTATGGTTAACATTGACCAAACCCTAATAGGGGACATTACACATTCTAGGCACAATGGATCTACTACTTCTCAAGATCGAGGACCTTGCCCTTGTCCACATCCCCAATCATAAAGGCAAGTGCACGATGCTATATTTTTCTCTACAACTAAATGCTCAATGGCTTTCGATGTTAAGAGAGGTTCTTGGGGGAGCACTCAAGTTGCTCCTAGGATTATCCACCGAGCCCCTTAAATCCTCATCATTTTGCTATGAGCATTATCAATGTTGCACTGGCCCTTGCACTATGACAAAGAATGATGGCATTGGTTCTCCTAGCCCAAGCCTTACTACAACATCATGACATTGTTATCTCCTCTCCTGATCTGCCCCGTCCCCCAGCTCATTTGTACTAATACTTAGTTCTCACAGTTTAGAGTCTGACTGATTTAGGTTTACCCCTCTTGTTATGTTTACATTTATTTAGAGTTTAATGTTTACTTACTCTTCATAGCCTAGAGTTTTTCACCCTAATATTTTTTCTAATTGTAACTCAAAGTACTTTTTGAGTCGCATTGACCTACTTTTTATTATATGTGGATGTTATATAAAATTTCTCTATTTTCCCGTCCAAATTAAACACCATTGCCGGTAAGCATTTGTTTGGATTCATTTCCTTGTATCCATTCTAAATTCCAATTGATTCTTGCGCAATCTGATGGCAACACTTTAAGAGCCTTGATCTGGTAAAGATAGCAAACCTTTCATTTTCTCACACCATTTACATATATGTCATGTCTTCTTCTATTCTTTTGCTCTTATCTTTGGTTCAATTATTATTTCAAAAGTCACTCCTTCCTAATCAAAGGTGAAAGACACAAAAACTTGGGGGATCCCAGACTCTCACAAGCACCACTGGAGTAATAGCATAGACTGTGAAGGTTAGATCGGTTGTCATGTGATAATAATTCTTTGAAATTCTCATTTGAATTTTAAGAAAATAACACAAAAAAGGCAATCTGACAGGATGAAGAAATAGGCATACAGTGGCTAAGAGTCTTTTTCTTGACATTCAAGATACTTTGGTTGTGGGCAATCGTGATTTAAATGCCACTTCTACACTTAAGAAATGGCATCCCAGACTAACTTTCTACTATGAAAGAAATAATCAACAACATGCAAGCAATTGTAAAACAAGCAGAAACACTTTCCCCTCAAGATTCTCATAAGAGGTGAGAACATTTCAAGACCAAGGTTTTTCAGAGCTCTTACCTATCGGTGATACAATCTGCAGCCTTCAATTGCAAAATGCCCAAGGTTGCTGAGTTGTGCCAATCTGACCCCCCGTAAAATAAACAATAGTGTTGAATGCTAACAACTCTGTATTGCTTGTATAGTTACATATACCTTGTAGTGTATTTGACAGCATATAAACTTCATAATCTTGTCAAGCTCTCAGTCTTATAAGCTGTGAAAATGTGAATTTATTTTCAATGCTAGAGCAACAATTTATCGATTCTTAATCTTGTGACTAAATTTTGTGATTGTATATTATTCACTCCTATAGGGTTTGCCAACAGCTGATATACTTATGTTTGTCATGTAAAACAAAAGTTAAGTCACTATCTTTATACCTTTTGCACCATTTGAATTTAGCCTTCTCTGTCAGTTGTGATCCTTCGTGATCACAAAGTTGTATTTACTATTAACTTAAAGATTAGATTCCTTACTTTTATGATAATCATAAAACCTATAATTTAAATGAAGAGTACCAACAGCAATTCTTACACCCAATATATTGAAAAAATAATATAGAGAATCTATGAAAACAAGGGCATGATAGTTCTAAGTATTAATGAATTGTAGGGATACTGTAAAAGACCTGTTAGATCTGCATCAAAAAAGCTAGCACCAAGCAATTTTGCACCCTTGAATTTGGCTTGCCGCAGGATTGACTGTACAAATAATCATTTTGTAAACAACCTTAGTCGGATTAAAAAAGTATGTTGGGAATCAACATTATTAACAAATGCAAATCAAATCTGCCGAGATGATAACTAGATGTGTGAAATTAACTCAAGATGCAGACTAGTATCAGCTACAGTTTTCTACATACCGTTTTGAAGTCTTGTTGGACCAAAGTCTTCCCACTAAAATCCTTTCCTGATAGATCTGCTCCTCGAGTTACCTCTGCACCATAAGGTCCACCTCCCTAGAAAAATGCATCGGAGTTTCCTTTCTTAGATCGGCGAGAACAAATTACTAAACCTTCAGCCCAATGTTTTACCAAAGGAATGAGATGCATATACACAGTCAATCACTTGGTTGGAACGCAAAAAGGCTCAAAACATTGCAAAATAATTGCAAAAAATTAAAAATAATATATGAATGTCCACCAAACCATGCTTTAATATCTTGGCAATAATGCAGACCACCATCAGTCTGAACAAACCGTGGAGCAAATCCTGGGTGAATTTTGACGCAACAGATATTCCTCACACAACTTCGAGTATGAGTTACCAATCAAACGTGCATAAATGACGAATCACAGTTAATGGTATAGAAATGCCTAAATGGGCAGCCGGTTTTTCATAACTACAAATGGAATAAGCCCCATCATTAACAAAACAATATCAATTGGCTTTGATAATCAAATTAGCAATCAATTCCTTTAAAATATGAATTGCAAAACCACGCGTAAAACTTCAGCCTCAAGAAGAACCGAATGAAGTCCATGTAGGGCAAATCAAATTTAGCAAAGCCAGATGATAGGAGAGCAACATAGAAGCAAAATTGGGCGCTTAATTCTCATTAAAGAACCACTCTCATGGCAAACCCACAAATAAAAAGACATTTATAATCAATAGCCAGGATGAAAATTTCGGTTTACATACCTTAAATGCCAATGCAGGGTCCACAAAGCAGAGGGCTGCAGCCAGAACAGCAGCGAAACTTGAGCGACCCACAATCAGAGCTGCTCCAGAATTCCATTGACTGCAGGCATTTGCATTATAAGATGCCTGGCAATACAAAAAACGAATTAGAGGAATATGTTCTTGGATGTCTCATGCAGAGTGGAGAGTTAAACATTACCTGTTTTTGTGTATGACTAGTCGGTTTGTAGGTTAATATTGAAGAAGCGGTCTTAATAGGCACCCGTTTAGACAGGTTTTGACTTGGCTGTGCAGATGGAGATAGCAGGGAATGATTGCAATACACAGTGATCACACCAGTGGCCATGCTTCCCTTATTCTTCCTCTGCCTACTTATCCATAAAGCGGTTGTATACTAGAAATTGCTCGTGAACGTTGAAGACCGCGCCCACATTAAATTAGAAAATAAGGTGCTTATTGAGGAGCTGCTTTTTTTTCAAATATTTTAAACTATTTTAAAAAAGCGACTCTATATATTGAATTAAAGAAATATATATATCAAATTTTTATATATAAGTAATCAAAATATCAAATAAGTTTTTACGGAAAATCAAAATATAAGTAGATATTTTAACATATTTATTTAAAAATGTTTAGATATATGAGTAAGGTGTATAGGTATCTTAAATATATTTATCTAAACATAGGTATCATTTTAGGTTATGTAATGGTTTTAGGTTGTTTGAATGTTGGTAATACTCTACTCTTATTTTTTTGGCAGCATTTTGATTGTCTATATTCATGTAATTTTTCTTGCATTGGTTCTATTAAAAAAAAGGGCATCATTATACTAATAGCTCTTAGTATTGTTTAGATAAATTTATTTAAAATATCTATATTAGTAACATCTGGTAATGTTGCTAATTGACATTTATTTATTTATTGTGATTTTATTATATAAATTTTTCACTGATAAATAAGAAAGCATATCATATTCATGTTCATTAGCATGTGTCATATATAACATATTAAAAGATAATTAATGAGACATTTTATATTTGACCTAAATCAAAATATACATTATATCAAAGAAATTTGATATAAGAATTATATGTCAATATACATGAAATATATAACATTGTTGTTGTTCCAAGGAATTGAGTCTCTCTTCTATAACTTTCTTTTTTTTTTCATTATTTCATGGCATTGATATACATATGGTAGCAAAACAAAAATCCATCCAAGGACTTAACACACATCCAAAATATAAGTCAAATTCCACCATACAATATGTTTATGGTTTTTGTTTGGCACCATTATATCTCAAATATATCTTAGAGCTCCATTTACAACAAGTTGTTTCCCAAATCTATTCCTTAGTGAAATAGAAAAATTTGTCAAACCTTATGATCAAAGACATCGAGAGAATTGACCAACAAACGGGACATAGGTTTTACACTTTTCTCCCATACACTCTAAGCTCTACAGTTTCTAAAGGGGTTACCCTTAATGACACTAAATATAAACATAAAAAAAGAAAAAAAAAAAATTATAGTGCCTAGCATATAAAAGACTCATACAATTGCAACAAGGATTTGCATAATTGTACACATGACTAGCTCATCCCTTGTTATCTTCAAAACTCTAGTATAAAGTATGCAAATAATTATAAATAAATTAAAAATGTCTTGAGATTTCATCAATTTTAAGATGAATTTGAAAATAAGGATTGCAAAGGACTTATTGGTGCCTATCATGAGTTATGGAACTTCACATATCATGCATTTCATATTACAACACCAAAACATATATTGATGATCTATTAAAAACTTGTCACCATATGATAATCAAATCTCCCTAAACCTATAATGCAATCATACTTAAAAATCCACTTGAAAGCCTAACACTCTCATTACTTCCAAATAAGCATTTACATCATTCCTTGGACAAATAGCAAATTATTAAAGAAATTCAAAACAAAAGATGTGTATTAAGAACTCAACAATTCTTGATTATTTTGTTCAAAGAGCATTATATATCAAAGTTAGAGATGATAATATCACATTATGACTTTCATATTTGCACATTTTAGGATACAACAATATTGACATGAATGACTTATAAACATAGACCTTCACCTATAACAAACCTAAAACTGACCTCCCCCTATAGTTTCTCTTGATTCATAGAACTAACTCACAAACCATTATGGCATGTCTCAAACCTTCCTTGGATCTGATATTGAACCCTTACAAATTATTTGAAATCCTCATTTATAGGCATACAACAAATTTGCATGTCAATGGGATATATGACACCTACCACTCAATCTTAACAAACTTTGTTGCTTTTGTGCAACTAGGAGTTTTCTTGAGAATAGCATGTCACCTTTCCTCTTTGCAATTCCTACCCCTCACACAACTAACTTGGTTATGTAGACACCTAAAAATGATTAACACATTTCTATCTTGTCATCATCAATTCTTCTATCTACATTAAGTAAATATTTTTTAATTAGTAATTAAGCTAACATTTCTTCTTTTCATCTATAAAAAAAAAAATTCTTTAACTATTTTATCTATATTAATTATATATTTTATTATTTAATTAATTTATTTCATTTTCCCTCTAATATTAATTAAATAATTTTAATTATTTAATTAATCCACCCATCATTTCTTTTGGTTCACAATAATTAAATAATTTTAAACTATTTAATTAGGTAACACCTATCCCACAATCAAATAAGTTTCAAAAAAATTTAATTCATCTTTCCCTCTAAAATAAAATAAAAAATTAACATTTTTATTTATTATGCATTTGATTCTTTCAACTCTGTCATCTCATCAACCCAATCTCCTAATTTTAGCTCCTACCCTTTCTCAATTTTTCTCATCCATCGATTCCTCTATTTTATGTCCATTGTTGACCAAATATCAAGTGAAGCATATCAACAAAACCCTTACTTTCATATTATCTCCTAGCTCTTTATCTTGAGAACATTCACCCTAGACAATCTATGAACAAGCAAGCGTATCTCTATCATCTTGACCTATTTATAAGGCTATCTACTATCTTGGATCTAATATCATTGTGATATCATAGTTATACTATTTTGAAGAGAAGCCCACATATAAGTGTTCAATCAAATGTCAAGAAAACAATGGTATAATTGTTCATTATTTGACTTTATGCTTGGATCTTGTGCTTTATTGAGTGAGAGTGGATGTGAATTTGGCTCTTGCATTGTATTGTTCCTATTTTATAAGATTGATATTTTCATCCATCACATTTTGGTGCATTTGGTGGGACCCACATCCCTATTTAATCTTTATTTTGGAAGGTTTTTCTAACCCCATCTTGCTATCTATTTTTCTTGGGCTCATAAGCCTAGTTGAAGTAAAACTATATTATTATCTATTTTCTTGGGCTCACAAGACTAGTTCAAGTGAAACCATATTAATTTTAATTTTGATTATTTACTTGGACTTACAAATATAGTTCAAGGGAAAACAATATTTATATCATTGGAGATCTAGCTTAACTTTGATATATTTTGGTTTTATATGACAAGAATATCTTATGAATCAATGTATCTAGTCTCATCTAAGGTGTTACTCTTACATATGACAATCACAAGTTCACAATACAAGAAAAACATGGAACCTCACCAAACCAATGTAAGAATACAAAAAAAATATAGGAGATAGCCAATATGAGTTTAGAATGTCTTCATGTTTGCCTTCCCTGCAAAAAAAATTAAGATTCTAATCCATCATTTACAAATACTGTTATAGTTGAGGAAGAGCCAACCATACAAGACCTAGAGGAATTGAAACAAAACCCTACTCCAATGAAAGTTGTGTATGATCACCTTAATTTGAATCTTGATCACTATTTTCTATTATTAGCTCAAAGGGGTGTCAAGGCCCCTCAATTTTTAAACTCTCATTTGTAAAGAACAAGACCTTCTAACTTTCAGAACATCTATCCAAACTTGAGTCCCACTAACATGTATGCCACAAGCATGTCACCCTAATAATTTTATATATTGACTTCATTGTAAACTACGTCACAAATCTAATTGGATCAAGTGTTTAGCACTATCTCGCATACACCATCATCCCAATCACCTTCTTCTAAGGTTCAATGGCATTCATTTCATGAGACTCATGGTCATCTCATACCTAAATTGTCTCATATAACTACCCAGTTTATTTCAAACACTACTAGATCCAACACCCAAAGCATGCCTCCTCCATTAAATCCACTTCAAAAAAACTCTTCACGTATAACACTATTACTACAATCCTTGTCATCTTTAAATATCCCCAAAAAAATGCATTCCAAACATGTCACAACCCTCCTTGTTAAGGTTTTAAGTCATATTGGAGCAATAAACAATATTCAATATGGTGCAAAAAAATAGAAGCAAAAATAGCAAATCACAATAACACAAAGATTTAACGTGGTCCACCCAATGTGGGCTACATCCACTAGAGAAACAGTCATCCACTTCTTTTCTATTATCTAGCGAAGAGAAAATTACAATATGATGATCTGGTTGTAATGCAATGCCCTCATAAAATAGGGTTCCCTTATAGTGTAAACAAAAGCACACAAAATATCCATCGTTAGATCTATGACCTAATGATAAAGGGTCAGGATTCACAATGATAAATTATAAATTAATTTTTGTTTGGGGGGAACTACCCCTAAAACCTCATGTCAAGACACATTATCTAGACCACCAGTCAGTCAAGGGTTTGAAGCCTGCAAGGGGGTACCACCCTTACGTGCTTGCAACCCCCCACACTCACATATTGACACTAAATAATATAGGGGGAAAACACAACTCAAAAGGTCACCAAAATTTAATCCTAGAAACATGATCAATTGCCACATACCAACACTTCTCATTCCACTTATCAACAAATACAACCAATGTCATCCTAAATATACATACCTAATCAAAATTATATACCACAAAGTCAAACACCTACTTCTAATATATTTTCCAACACATATATCCCTCAAATTCAAACATCGTTTGTAAAATATATCTCATTAATACATCTCTTTTGGTGCCTACAAATGACTTGGCAACACAAGTTCAAAACCTACAACAACAAATAATAAAAATCCAAATGGGACATACCAACAAGAGCCAACACTCGAGGACATGTGTCTTTATCCCTTTGATAGATATATACCAATGATATATTTCCTCAAAAAAATTAAATACTTAAGTTTGACAAATATAATGGAAAAGGTGGTCCACTTGAAAATATAAGAGAATTTTACCTAGCTTGTCTTGAAGTTTCTTATTTAATAACACTCATTTAATGTGCCTCTTTCCTCAAATTTTAGGAGGTCAAGACATTGAATAGTTCTCTCACCTACCCATGGAATCAAATCTTTTAATGAATTAGCATAAAATTTATTGCTCATTTCTCACAACAATTTTCACATGAATTTTATGTGACCAATCTATGTAACATAAAACTAGCATACCTATCTTTAGAGCAATATAGCTAAAGTACGTCAAAAGATATCATATTTGTTCACTATTCTACTGAAAAAATAATTATATGATTATATTGTAATTTAATAAATTAAATCATTTTATTTATTTTTTTGGTGAAAGTGGCAAGCCACTAATATATTATATTTATATAAAAATTAAATCATTATTATATAATTATATTGTAATTAATATTAAAGTATTATTAAAATACAATATTATTAAATTATGATTGAATACATTTTTGTTATAATATATTTATATTTTGATAAAACTCTTTACAAAAGCAAAAAAGTTTTTTTTATCGATAATGTTTTTTATATTAAAATATTATGTAAAATGTATGTATAAACACTAAAACAGTTCATGAATAACCAAAGGGGATGAACCCCACTAGTCTAGCCATGGTAATAAACATACTGGGTGAATACTAGCAACCAACCATAACATCCTAAATACTAACATACTAGGCAAATACTAACATACTGGGCAAATACTAACAAAGAACCATAAACATCCTGAATATCAGAATCTACTTGTCAAAAAAAATCTTGTTCCAATGAAACTAACAAATCTGGAACAAGAACCCTATAGACTCCTACTTAACATCCATATTCTTGCCAAAAGCCTCGCCTCGAGCACCTCCAACACCAACCACTTGCTTACCATGGTCTTGTTTTTTTGCCACTTGAGCCATATCTCTCACCTCCTCAGCCCAACGAATGTAGACTAGAAGGTCCTCCCAAGCCTCTCATGCCTCCTCTAACCTTGCCACCCAATCTACAACATCTCATCAAAGCATGAAAGGTCGGTACTCCATGTTTACCCAATTTGGCATCACTCCCTCACCAAAAGGTCACCTCAACCCCAACCTAGGGATAACTCTGCCCAATAGAGAGACCAAACCACACAAAGGATGGAGGGGAACACATGTTTTGGCAACCCACTCAACCTCAGCCTTTGTGCCAAAAGAGAGACCCCAGGCCACAAACATGAACACAATGTCCATGTTTGTCTTGTAATGGAACTCAAAGACCAAATATTCATGCCCCATATAATCTTTTGATAATGTCCAAAAACTCCTCGTCATTACACCCACCTAGGTGTTTATCTAAAATGCTTCCTAAAAACACTAGCTATTGTTTAGTGGAATGCAAGGTGAAGTTTGCCTCCATTGCAAACCGCCTAAAAATATAGATTTTTAACCTTCGTTGCACTCCTCACTTCATCAAGAAAAACAAAGAAGGAAAGATTCCCATCAACAAAATACAATGCCACCAAATCCAAAAAAAATATTACAAACAATGCCAAGTCATACACACGCCGAAGAACGTGTCACCCATCCTCCGTCCAATCCCAAATGCATTTTAATAATGAACCAAACAATGTGACGACTCAATTTAAATGATATTTGAGTGAAATCAGCATAGAGAGAATAATGCAAGAGTAAGTTTAATGAAATCATGCATCCCAAAGGCAAGAGCTATCATTGCCATGTACTTGCTCAAGCGACCCATGCCATCTCAGCCCCTGAATTGTCCCACCACTAAGTACTTTGAAGGTTCAACTCACAACCCAAGTTGGAAAGAGCATCCGCTTCCTCATTACCAACCCTCCTAATGTGTGAGATTTTAAAATCTTGAAAAGAATTTAATTTTGTTTGGATTATTGAAATGAATTTATTTATTCTCCAACGTTGTGATTATCCACCCGCAATTGCATCCATTACAATCTTTGAATCCCCTTCAAGGTACAATTTTAGGATTTTGAGATTGCCAATTAGCTCAACTACCAACAAGGCAGCTCAGACTTCCACCTTGTTATTAGTTCCAATCGATAATCTTTGAGCTCCCTTAATGAGAACCTTCCCTGCATAATCCCTCGTAATGAAACCCGCAACTGAAATACCCGGGTTACCCCTTAAAGCGCCATCAAAATTAATTTTTACCCCTCCTTGAATCGGCTTACCCCAAGTCGATTCAGAATTACACCCCCCCATTGGAATTAACCCTTGCTAGCCCATTAACAGGCCAAAGCAAAAAAAATTAGTACCAAATTATTTTATTATTATATTTTTATTAAGCTCATGATGAAAGCAAAAAAATATATTAAGATTACAGTATTCTTATTATTATATTATCAATCCCCCATAATTAATAATATTATTTCTAATCTATTATTGCACTACTCTTTTATTATATTATATATTTAAAACAATGTAGAAATATTTTTTTGTTTTTATATATATTTACTAAGAATGTTAACACACTAATCTTGTAATAAAATGATTTTTTTGTTTTCATTTATTTAAGTGTCACAAATGTGTCAAATTAAATACTTTTAGTTTTTATTGATGAACATTTTTACATCCATAATGTGAGTGTAATACGCCTTCGGTGTAATAAAGAAATGGAGAATCATTTTCTTCCTTTCTAGAAAGGTGGAGATATATCCTAACCATACTATTCTTCATCTACATCTATCTTATCCTATCCATCTTGCACATTTAGCATCCATTTCCATATCAATTTATATGTTTCATCTTGCATTTGATCAATGGGCTAGCTTGCATATATATCCATGTAGTTGTATCCACACAATTTTTTTGCGCAAACTTTTCTTTCACATCTCTTTTTCAAGAGTTTGAACTAAAATGTATTTTCTGGACAATCTCTCAAGGGGGCATCTACTCATTCTTTCATCCTTCTTCTATCCTATCATTGGGGTATAATCATTAGTATCATTTTTCTTTGAAACAAAACCATAAAAAGAATTGTCTCAAAGAGGGGCAAAATGTAGACATCTAAAAATAACTAATGCATTTTCATCTTGTCACCACCTCCTCATTAATTATTCTATATAAATAAATCCATTTTTTTAAGGCACATTTCAATCCTCTAGATGCTTCTAAAATGCATTTTATTCGTTAAAATATGAGCCCCACTCATAGGTCATCACTATAGGAGAACAAATTTCACATAAACAATAATAAAAATAATATTTTATGACCTCAAAATTACCCTCCGAAGCTCAAATGAGAATTCTGACATTAGATGGATCCCACTCTCCATAAAATTTATCATTTCCTCTCAAATTAAATAAATTCAAACAAAAAAAGGCTCAGGAGCGAGCAAAGGGCAGATCCTTCTACGAATTAAATCGTAGTCAATTTTCAACAATTTTATTGTTTTCCATGAAGGCAAACAAGATCCCACTTGGGCAAAAAGTAGGTGATGAATTGGAAAAGAGATTGTGCAACAACTAGTAGGGGTGGCAGAATAACAAAGTCTAGAGGAAAGCAATATGTCACAAAAGGGACAAAAAAAGTGACAAACTGGCAAGAAACCAAACGGAAAAATGTCGCATGGCAAAAAGATACCCACCATAATGGGAACATCGCACCTGCAACCAAGGGAACTATTAGGGTTGCATTTGGTAGAAATATAGATGGGATATACAAAGCCTAGGGGAGAGGAGAAGGAATATGATCAGGGAAAGGATTTAACCTTAATCCATCAACATACCTTAATGCATAGCATTGGAATGTTAGGCATAAAAGGAAAGGTGAAGATGGTAACAAAGGAGAATGGTTTGCACCACCTGGAAACGGGAGCAAGATAATGGTTATCTCATCAAAAAATCTAAAGCCAATATGGGATCACTTCAAGGATTGTAGCTTCTTTGTGAACAGATAGGTATGAGCTACCTAGCGGAGAAGATTATCAACTAGTAGGAAAAGCGATTCAATGGTTGAGTAAGCACCAAAGCCTTTCCTGGAGGTTAGTTTCTCATAGATCACATAGATCATTGTCTTAAGAAAGAGATCTTGTTCAAAAAACCTTTATTCTTCAAAGACTTTTCTTTTTTATCAAATAGAATGAGAGCCAAATTTTGACCCCGCCAATCACAAACCTAAAAGATTTCCCAAATGGGTGAGAATGAAAATCTGCCAACCAAATTTTGGAACCTAGTGA
The DNA here is from genome assembly GCF_030272615.1 of Cryptomeria japonica. Taxonomy (NCBI): domain Eukaryota; kingdom Viridiplantae; phylum Streptophyta; class Pinopsida; order Cupressales; family Cupressaceae; genus Cryptomeria; species Cryptomeria japonica. Next base: position 566,700,386 of record NC_081412.1, on the reverse strand, counting down.
CCCCAGAGAAGATTGGGGAGGCACTAAGATATTTTATTAGAACAAAAGAATATTTTTTCTTTGGGAAACCAAATGCAAATGCATGAATATTGATAGATTTAGTCATGAAATTCTACTATCTAGATAACCTAGAAATTATCACTAAGAAAGGAAGATGTCCACACAGAAGGTGGAAGTGGATATTAACAAGAAAGGGGGTAGATGCATCCTAGGTCCAATATATATTGTAAGATTCTCTAAGACTTCAAAATAAAACAAAGGAAATGAACTGGAAATCCCCTATTCTGACAACCCACACCAAATGTGGAAAGAATAGTAAAATGATACATGCAGATCTTAACGTAGAAACAAGATTAGAAGAAGGAGAAATAAGGTATCTAGGAACCAAATATTGGGGGATTAAATGAGATGGAGACAACAATGCAAGTAGGAGAGGAAAATATGTCTAGAAAGGTCTCCTCCAACTTTGAAGCAATCAGAGTAGAAAGTCAAGATAAGTTCACACTTCTAATGATCAAAACAAAGGGGCTCCAAAAATAAATTAATAGGTAAGTATCATTGTTATCCCCAAACAATTTGACAATAATAAATGACAATAAGGAGGAGTTGAGAAACGAAAGGGCTCAACTAGAACTAGAACCCCAAAATCTACCAAGGAAGAGGAGGCTTCCACATAATAGGGAAATCCCTAAAACATGTGAGGGAATAAGGGACTCCAAAGTAGGTAGAGAAAAGGAAGATAACATTATATCCCCTCAAGATAGTAGAGAGATAGAGGGAAGGGATTCCTCCAAATTAAAAGAGATAACAAGGAATCAAAAAGAGAACGTAGGAGAAGAAGCAAAGACATGGGAGGAAATCAACTCCACCATGGAGCTGGAAGTAGTGTGTGAATTCCTAGGTATATCACAAATAGTAGAGCCAAAGGATGAAACAACACTTAAGGAAAAGAAAGCCCTGGTTAAGAAAATCCTAAAAATGGATGAATTAGAGGAAGCAGAACAAGAATTTTTATTTGGAGATTTGGAAATTAAAGAGGATAAAGAAGAATAGATGGATAAAAGCCTTGGGCTATATCAAAACCTACCAAACAAGAGCAAACCTAACAATGGGAAATCAATAAGGAATGAGAGAGGAAGGAAATCCTTTCTTGAGTTGAGATCAAAGGATGGGGTGGTAGCAGATCAAACATAAATAACCACACTTCTTAAATCAAGGAAGGGAAAAACCCTTCCCCATGAGCCATGATGTTCCTAGCATGGAATGTTAGGGATTTGAATGCTCCTAACAAATTTTACTTTGTCAAGTGCAAGGTCTCAACTACAAAGTAAAATATTTTGTTGTTGCAAGAGACATAAATGACTACTAAGGATATGAATGTGTTCATCAAAAATTTGAAAATTGGAAATCAAAAGGGGTCCAAGCAAAAGGTTCCTTCGGTGGACTAGCAATTCTCTAGAAACGAGGCTTAGTATCCTTTGAGGAAAATGTAGAAGGGAAAAATTGGATTGGAGGCATGATCAAGAATCTGAATGCAAATTTAAGTTTTATGCTCATTAATGTATATGGGCCTACTCTTAATGTGAAGAAGAGAAAACTGTGGGGATAATTAGATAACTTCTTATCTGCATTTCCCTCTCCTCATACAATAATTAGGGGATATTTAAATGCAATACTTCACTTCCTAGACAAGAGAGGAGGAATACAAAGGATGAGTTAGTCCCAAATTAACTTCAAAGAATGGGTCAAAAGAAGTTGCTTTCTAGAAATTGAGGCAAAGAATGAAATCTTCACATGGAACAATAGAAGGTTGGGATTCAGTCATGTTGCTAGAAAACTTAATAGGTTTTTTCTCTAAAGGGATCTTTCAACCTTCCCTTTAGACTTAAGGCATCGACTTTGTAATTTTCAGGTTCAAATCATTTCCTAGTGTAGGTATAAATAATGGGAGACAAGAAACCTGTATGTAGTCTTTTTAAGTTTGAAAATATGTAGATGAGAGACAAAATCTTTGTAAACCTAATTGAAGGCTAGTGGGGGGGAGAATAACATTTGGATCAAATCTCTTATGCTTTGTGGCCAAGTTGAAGGTAATCAAACAAAGGCTCTTGAAATGGAACAAAGAACTATTAGGATAACCAGTGAACAACTGAGAGGGGGGGGTGGGTGAATCAGTTGTCAATAGATTATATTAATCAAACCACTTTATAACCTTTAACCGGAGCACACAAACATTGAATATCGGAATAGCAAAAACAAATACCGATAAGCAATAATACTTAAGAATAAAACAAAGAATTAACATAATGCAACCATACCACATAACACCATGATTTGTACGTGGAAAACCTGGTAAAGGGAAAAACCACGGTGGGAAGCCTACCCACAGTCAAATGATACTTCTGCAGAAAATATGTGATACAATAAGGGGCCTGGACATGTAGGAAGGCACACTGCCTAGAGCGTACTGCTCATTACAAAGGAGTCTCACTGACTACAGAGAGGTTATAACCACCTCAAGATAATTGGACAATAATCCAGAAGAATGAACTACTAGAGATAGCATCTACCATGCCTGATTACAGTCCCAGTTAAGCTCAATATCGAAGGCCTTTGACCTCTTAAACCCACTTTACAATGAGATCTTACATCAATTTATACAAACCCTAAGGCCTAAACCAATTAATTCAGCCACCTAAAAGTTATTAAATAAGATCATTATATACATCCATATTACAATGATATGTCATGTCATCTTAAGACCAAAACAACATTAACCAATCCATAAATCATCTCGGTAACGTGTAGAGAACACGTTAACATGATATAGGTCCATAACCTAGATAGGTACCGGACCTAATCTAGGTCCACTATGCCAAAGCGATGTCTTCAATCAGTTGAGCCATGATCAAGGATCACCTTTTGCATCCTGAATTCCATCTAGAAACCGCACCAACACCACTTGTGCATCTTGTCAAAGATTCTCAATAAAAGCTCTATTGGTAAAACCTTAAACCCTTACCGGTAACACAAGATCTTCTATTGGTAACCAAAACCTGTCTGTCGATAACCAACCAAAACAACTAGTGTTGACATCAATGATAAAATATCAATGCAACACATAATCAATTCCTCCATATTGCCAATAATCACTCGATGTGAAAAAGAAAACATCTAAGTGCCAAGAAGTACCAAATATTTCTCATAGAAGATATAGCAATAAAAAACTAAAAAATCCTAGCAACTCCCCCTGAGGAGTGCAGTCTAATCTGAAGCTCTGGGTTGATGTAGTGGTGCTACTACTCAGGGGGAGTAGTCAGCTTTGAGATTCACAAAATTCTGATATCTATGTCATATCTCTGGCATCGATGTCAAAGGGGGAGAGTTATATGTGAAAAATAATGTTTATGGGAGAAAGATTCAGATCAGTTTCAGATTGGACTGCACTCCTTAGGGGGAGTTGCTGGGATTTTTCAGTTTTTTATTGTTTTTATCTTCTATGAGAAATGTTTGGCTCTTTGTGTCACTTAGATGTTTTTTTTTTCACATCTATTGTTTCCATCAATGCCAAAGGGGGAGATTGTTGGAAATATGGAGGAATTGGTTATGTGTTACATTGATGTTTTGTCATTGATGTCAACACTAGTTGTTTTGGTTGGTTACCGACATACAAGTTTTGGTTACTGGTAGAAGATCTTGTGTTACTGTTAAGGGTTTAAGGTTTTACTGGTAGAGCTTTTACTGAAAATCTTTTACAGGATGCACAAGTGGTGTTGGACCTAGATTAGGTTCGGTACCTATCTAGGTTATGGACCGGTATCATGTTAACGTGTTCTCTACACATTACCGAGATGATTTATGGATTGGTTAATGTTGTTTTGGTCTTAAGACGACATGGCATATCATTGTAATATGGATGTATGTAATGATCTTATTGTAATATCTTTTAGGTGGCCGACCTAATTGGTTTAGGCCTTAGCGTTTGTATAAATTGATGTAAGATCTCATTATAAAGTGTGTGTCATGGTCATGGAATGAAATATCGTATATGAAGGAGATTTGGTCGATCATAGGTGATCAAATTGGGTTTAAGTAAAAGGTAAAAGGCCTCTAGTATTGAGCTTAACTGAGACTGTATTCAGGCATGGTATATGCTATATCTGACAGTTCATTCTTCTAGATTGTTGTCCAATTATCTTGAGGTGGTTATAACCTCTCTGTAGTCAGTGAGACTCCTTTTGTAATGAGCAGTACGCTCTAGGCAGTGTGCCTTCCTACATGTGCATTCCCCTTATTGTATCACATACTTTCTAAAAAAGTATCATCTGACAGTGGGTAGGTTTCCCACCGTGGTTTTTCCCTTTACCGGGTTTTCCACGTACAAATCATGGTGTTATGTGGTATGGTTGCATTGTGTTAATTCTCTATTTCATTCTTAAGTTTTATTGCTTATTGGTATCTGTTTATGCTATTTCGGTATTCAATGTTTATGTGCTCCAGTTAAAGGTTATAAAGTGGTTTGATTAATATAATCTATTGACAACTGATTCACCCCTCCCCCCCCCCCCCCCCCCTCTAAGTTGTCCACCAATTATCCTAACAAGAACACTTTAAGGATATTTTCAAAGAAGAAGAGAAATTAGAAAAAGAATTACAAGACCTAAATGAACAATTTATACATCATGGATGTACCAAGAGAAATTCCTAAAGTAGGAGTTGCTACAAGGATAGACAAAAGTGTTTTACAAAGAAGAAACATTTTGGAGACAAAAGTCAAGGGAGATGTGGCTGGCAGAAGGAGATAACAATTCTAAATTATTTCACAATGCTACTAAACAAAAAAGAATATCAAACTTAAAAAAAGAGAGGACGGATCTTACATGGAAGATCTAGAGGAATTGCTAATAATGCAGTTTCATACTTCCAAAACATTCTCAATAACCAGGAAGGTTTATATTGGAGGAATCAACAAGAATTCTAGGGGAATATCCCAAACTTGGTGATAGAGGATAAAAAAAATGTTATTAGGACAATTCTCTAGAGAAGAAGTGTAAGCAACCCTAAAGAAATTACATCCTAATAAATCCCCGGGCCCTGATGGATTCATGGTTGGATTCTTCCAGTAATGTTGGTATATACTAGGTAATGACCTAGTTGAGGCTATTAAAGTGGCTAGTAACTTAGGGAGAATCTTGAAGGAAAACACCTTCATATCTCCCATCCCTAAAAAGAGAATACAACAAGTCTGGATAAATTCAGACTTGTTTCTCTTTGCAACACCATTGACAAATTAATGGTTAAGGAAACGACAAATGAGTTGAAGAAAATTCTCCCACATATCATCTTAGAAGAACAAACTAACTTTGTCCCTGGGAGATCAATATTAGATGGAGTAATCATTGCACAAGAAGTTATCCATTCAATTTAGCATAACAAAATGCCTAGTATACTCATTAAGCTAGATATTAAAAAGACCTATGATAACATAGATTAGAGATTCTTATGTAAATCTCTTGAGGTTTTTGGTTTTAAAAAATCATGGGTGAATTAGGTGTTATTACATATGAAGCCCCAAATTATCAATTATAAACAATGGCTCCCTCGATGGGTTCTTTGAGGTTTCAAGAGGCTCGAGACAAGGGGATCCTCTCTCCCCCTTTTTCATTCATAATAATGGTATAGAGGAATTAGGGAGATCACTTATTATTTATTAAGAGAATGGATGAATTGAAGGAGTGAAGATCACAAATGGGATGGATGTCATCACTCATCAGCAATTTGCTAATGACACTATGCTTTTTGGAGCAGGATAAAAGAGGGAAGCTCGTAATTATAAGAAGATTGTAAGACAATATGCATTAGGTTCGATACAAATGATTAGTCATGAGAAATCATAAGTCTTCTTCTTCTCAGTGAATCCAAGAAGGATATATAAATTTTTAAAATATTGGGCTTCAAAATAGGAAAACTACCTTGCATTTATCTGGGATTACCTTTGGACAAGGGACTCTGCTCTTCTAAAATATGCAATTCATTGAAGAAAAAAATAGAAAAATGTATATCTTCTTGGAAAGGCAAGTGGCTCTCCGGGGCTGGGAGATTAGTAATGCTGAAAGCGGTGATTTTAGCCCTTCCCATCTAGCTAATTTCCTACATTTCTTTCACAGTAGGGCAACAACTTGAAGCTAACACAAATTATGAGAAAATTTTACTGGAAAGGATTAGATGGAAAGAAGAAAATGGCTATTATCTCTTGGAGTAAAATCTGGAGGCCCAAGGAGGTTGGTGGTGTTGGGCTCGGGAGTCAATTATAACAAAACAAGGCATTAGGGACAAAAATTGTGTGGATAATGCATACGGAGCCACACCTGAAGTGGATCATAATTATTCAAAATAAATACTTAGAGAGCATGGAGCCTAGGGGTATCTTTAGAACCTCAAATCCACCCAATAGAGTATGAAATTTTATTTTGAGTTGTAGATCAGTAATAACTGACCACCTATCTTGGGATATCTTGGATGGTAGAACTACACTCTTTTAGGAAGACTCATGGGGAGGATTCCTTGCTATAGACAACATAATGGAAACAACAAGGATCAAAGAGTTGATTGAGAAAATTTGGGAGTCTAAAGTTAGAGATTACATGGAAATAAATGAACACCAACCATACTGTGGATAGAAATGGAAGAACATGATGGGGCTCCCCTCATTGGCTAATGAGATTGACCAATTGAATCAAATACTTAAAGATATATTTTTGGCCTTCAAAGAGAGGCAAGGTAAATTAGTATGGATCAAGTCAAAAATAGGTCAATACAATACAAAAGGTGGATATAATACCATCATCCAAAGGATGTAATTTAAAAAAATAGAATTGTCATTGAAGCTTTGTTGGAGTAATTTATGCATGCCCAAAGCTAGTGTGTTTGCATGGGTGGCTTTGCAAGAAAGAAAATTGACTTAGATTAGGTTTGTAGGATCTCCAAGGTGTGTCCTATGTAAAGGAGTAAAATAATTTGTGAATCTCCTACTCCTCATATGTCCCTTCTCCCAAAATTGTTGGAGGTGGTAATGTGCAAAATTGGGATGGGTTACAACTCTCCCAAATGATATTATAAGTCTGTTTAAATGTTGCCCCTATTTGAATAAGATAGGCTCATTTAGGTGTTTGTGGGTAAGTAGTCCCTCACTATTCTTGTGGGAGATATGGAAGGAAAGGAACATGAGAATATTTAAGGACTAGAAAATGAATAGTGAGGCACTTTAAAAAAAATCGAATCTTCCATTGTAGAAGTTATAAACAACATAATCACCACACATATTAAGAGAGGGACTCAATTCACATATTGGGATAGTAAAATTAGAAACAAATGGTAATATGGATTAAAAGTCTCACTCTTCTTTGGTTGTGGGGTGAGGATGGCAAAAAAGAGAGACAAAAATGCATGTGGAAGTCTCCACAACATGAATGGTTCAAATTAAATTTTGATGGAGCTTCACGTGGCAATCTTGGACCCTCAAGGGCAGGAAGAATTGTCCACTTTTGGGATGGATTGATGGTGGTGAGGATTGCAACTTTATTAGAAGAGAGTGCTAACAACATTGTCAAAGTCAGGGCACTAAATGATGGATTTCATCTATTTATGAACCTGCAAATCACCAAGCTAGAGATTGAAAATGATTATGCAATTATGGTGAATATTGTCAAATTCAGATCAACACCCAATTGGAAACTAGATGCATTACTTGGGAGAGCTATGGAATTGATGGAATTATTTGAGCAAGTGACTATTAATCATATCTATAGGGAGGCCAACAAAGAATTTGACAGTGTTTCCAATTCAGCTGTCGATGGAGAAGTGAGAGGGAAGATTAGCTCATGTTGAACACGTGGACAACAGGGAAACCAAGTGTGACTCGAGACCACTCTAATGGCATGATCATCCATTCACGACCAAGGAATATTAATATAGAAGAATGATGATAATATCCACCAATGTATCTACCAAACTCATCGAGTATTTTAGGCAATCACGAGGAATTACATTTGACAACTCGAATGACAAACTATGGGATGACAATAACAATAAAGGTCACTTTTTTTAAGGAAAGTTGGCAGTGATCCACACATATATTGGCGTGAGTAAAGAAGATTAAAGTATATAAACAAAGGTGAGGTGGTTAATGTTGAATGAGTTCACACGTTTGGCTCCAAGTTTATCTGAATGTAGGACAAACCTATATATAACAACTTGCCAAGGAATGATGATGCATTTATGAGCCCCCTCCTAGAGAACATAGGGATGTTAGAAGAGGCATATTTTCTACAAATAGACCCTCAAAAAAGAACCAAACATACATGAGCTCTAGTTATCACTATTCATTATTGCCCTAGTCTTTGCATTGTGGTCTCATGGATTCTCCTATCAGGTTGGTATCAAATAAGAGGTAGATGTCATTCATAGGTGAAATCAAAGTGAAAAGACTCAATGCAGTGATGAATTATACTCATGAGCTTATCATTCATGTAGTGAGGAGGAAAGCAGTGATGAATTATACTCATTTACTTATCATTCATGTAGCGAGGAGGGTTTTGAGTGGGGAATTTTTATTCTCTGAGCACTGGTATAGAGTAAATATGTATATCTCAACAGTTTTTCTTGGCACTATTCTAATGTTGGGGAAATCTAAGGTGGGTGCCAATCTGTTATGTCAAAAGGTGTTCAAGGAAGTTTTCTCAAGGTATTTAGACTTGGTCTCAACAAATGTGGATGAAGAGCTAAGAATTCCCTATCTAAGGGACTAAATCTTGATTAGGTGTGGAGAAAGAGAAGTACCTAAGATTTTTGTGCTTATAGTATGGGACTCAAACTCCTTCGAACTTAGAAAACCCTTCATTAGGCAGAATGTGGATTTCCTGCAAAAGTGGCTAGGGCTGAAATTAAACGAGGGGGGAGAAAGGATTAAATATTGTAAAAGGGAGGAAGTATTGGAAAATGATGATTAGGAGGAATTTAGAGTGATGGTTAGAGAGGAGATGCCAGACATAGTTGATGTTGGCCAACATAGGCCTAGCTGAAGAGGTGCAAAGAAGCTAACATAACTTGCTCATGCAGTAAAGGGGAAGGTGCTGACATATGTTTAATCTCTCTTATGTTTCTTTTAGCTTGTAGGTACTATAAGTGGACTAGTTGATATATGATATATGTTGAGTATGTTTTAGATAGATGCTAACCATAGCTATAGCCAGTCATATAATTGTATCTAGAATAACTACTAAGGGCCCTCATTGTAATGAAGGATTTTTTATGCAATGACAATTTTTTGGTATGGCGGGGTTGTTAATATTAGAAAATTTTGGTATAGTTTGATGGGAATTGGGTGCATGGCATAGATTCCCTACTTAGAAATTTGTAAAAATCTACTTTTAATATTAATATAAACTCTTCTATGGCCCTATCATGCTTTATTGAGAAAAAAAAAATCAAAAATTTAATACTTCACCTCAAATAAATAAAATAAAATAATATTTATTATATTTCCTTCATGCACTTACACCTCATCTTGTCCTTACACCTTGATAGTTCAAGTGCATTTTAGATCCCACTCTCCATAAAATTTAACATTTCCCTCTCAAATTAAATAAATTTTATTTATTTAATTAATTTTCCACCTCAAATAAATAAGATTAAAATTTATTTTATTTTCTCTATGCATTTATACCTCACCTTATCCCTCTACCTTATCAATCCATGTTCATCATAAGTCTTACCCTCTCCCAACATTTCTTAACCATTGATTTTGCTTCTTAATCCCTACCATTGATCAAATGTATGTGAAGTGTATTTGTAAGACCCTTGCCTCCTCATTGTCTATCTTAGATTTTGGATCACCTAAACTACGGTCAAATTATCAAGCATTCTCAATCAAGAGCTAGCATAAATCAAGCATATATATCCTTCATTGTGCAATCATGGTTATGCTATTTTGAAAAGAAACCCATATACTTAAGCATTCGAGCAAGTTTCAAACAACAAATGGAGTCTCATAAGGTCTTCATGATGGTATTATTGTTTATAATTTGATTTTATGCATAGATCTTAGACTTCACGTGATTCTTGTGTGGACTATGAGTTTGTATCTTGCATTACATGGTATTATTTCCACCATTATTTTGATTTACATTTTCACATAATTCATAGACACCATGATCACCTCCAATTGAACAATCATCAAACTACCAATGTGTCACACATGTAAGCATCGCATAGTCAACAACATAGGTCCTCCATCATGATTGTACCAGGACCATCTCTACTCCTCAACATGATAACCAAATATGCAAACCAAGTGACTAAACAAAGCCAACAATATAAATATGTATCAACAATGAAAGGTCCATATGTACATACAACGCCCATCCAAGCCATTTATGCAACCTATAAGTATATATTGTCTATGATACCGCACAACTTGTAGACTAAATAGTGCAACATACAAATCAAAACCAAATATTGACAACTATGTCATAGTGAGAGTAATATAAGATATATAACTAAGTGTACGATGGCACAAGCTCCCAATCACCAAGATTTAACTTGCCATTAACTCATAGAATCACCATAGTCAAGAGAACCCATAAACAACTTAGGTTAAGGAAAAAATAAATAAACAAATCATATCAAAACACCTCCAAACTTGATCCACTATGTAGTGATCTTAACAAACTTTTCTTCGACTATTCGAAGTCCAAAATATGACTCTATTTGCTCAATTTATGACCTCTCAAAGTAAAAAGGGAACATCTAACTTCTAGGAAGCATTTCATTATCAAAGTGGCAAAATCCAGATAAAATAACACACCACTATGTAGTGCTCAGAACCACTTTTCTAATGACTATAAGAAATAAAAAATATTACATCATGTGCCCAATTTATGCTTCATGGAAAAAATAGCCTATTACGCTGTATGCAAGCTAAATGGTGCCCAAACTCCAAAGTTTCTCCAATCCAATATGCCTTAATCCATAATTTTCAATTTAAAAAAAAAATTATGGTGGGGGGGGCAGACCTGACCCCATTTAACTCCAACATATAATAATTTTGGGTTGCATTTATATTTAATGAAATGAGGTGACATTTAATAATGTGCAAAATGGAGTGAAACTACAACAAAATGTTGATAATGAAGGTGAATGGTGATGGAAAAAAACCATAGGCACATTATGGAGTGATCAATAAAAAGGCAGATTGAAGGTCATTGGGAAGAGAACAAATTCCTCCTCCACTTCAAGAGAAAACTGAATTATACTTGATAAAATCCTTGTGTTTAGTTCATTGACAGGGATTGAAGGAAATGTTCATTCGCATCAAGACAATAAAATTTTTCACATAAATAATTGCCAAGGTGGAAATAAAAACCTCCAACATTGGACTAGACAACAAGATGATAAAAATTTCAAAGCCAATCAAAATAAGGAACCTTTTACTCTCAAAATGCCCCGATCCAAGGCAATGAGAATTTATTCAAAACTATTGGATGCAAGCAATGGGCATTTAACAAATAGGTTTCTTTTTACGAAGTGGTCAAGAAGAAGTTTTGCTAAATATAAAATCATGAAGTGGTGGAGAGACAAATGAGGTGATCAGATTTTGATCAAAACCCTATAGATCCCCTTCTCAATAGATCCACCCCCCTTTCCAAAAATTCTTTTAAAAAAAAAAAATTTCTCTCTTCCTTGCCCAATTTAGTTTCTTGAAGCATTCCTATATCCACTTTTGACCTCAACAACTAATCCTTGACCAACTGTTGCTTGTTAGGGGTATTCCATGATATGAGCCTCATGGCTTCTCAAAAAGGGGAACACCCTTCCCTAACCTTAGAAGTCTTATAATTTTGACTTGACCCTCCACATATCCATCCACCTTCTTCTTCTCTTATAGAGCTTTCCTTCCTATTTTATTTTTTCTCCGCAATTAGGAGAAGTTCTCTTTGCCCTCTTTTGACTAATGCATAATTTCCCCACCCCTTTCATCCTTTCAACATCCCTTTTTTGACTAGCTTGGTTTATCAATGCTTCCTCCACTATATCCTCCTTATCTTCCATTGGCATTTGATCTTCTTCTTCTAAAACATCTAATTCTACCTCTTTGTCTTTTCAGCTAAGGTACTAAAAATTGGGTGTGCTAAAGAGATCAACGACCAAATCTGTTGCTTATGTGTCTTCTACCTTAGAGATGAAAGTATCCATGTCCTCGTACTCTAATCCAACACTATCCATAACATTATGGTTCTACCTATCTTCATTTCTTACTTCATATTCTACCTTTGGAAGAGCATCACATCCATTCTCCCTGCTCACCTTTGAATTGCATAATTTATTTTGATTAAGAGGATCGAAGGGCAATTATTTGCCCGAGTCTAGGCTAATTGGTTTGTGGATCGTCTTGCTTCCTCTATATGAGGAGGCAACATTACTCCCTTCATAAATCCTACCTTCAAACATCAAGGCCTTCCCTAAGGGAGATTTTTTCTTATCACTTTGTCCAAATATGTGTTCCTTTAGTCCATCATAGGGCATTCTCTACATTTCTATTAGGATTTGCCATTTCTTTTTCATCCACTCCTCTACTCCCATCTCTACCCTCAGTTATATCATTCTATTTATTGTGATTGAAAGGATGATCTGAGGGACTCCAAGAATTATTTGTTGACCACCTTTCCAACAACACCTTTTTCTTACAAGATTTTGATTCTATTAGAATCTCCAACTCAACCCATAAACCATATGCAAAATATAAATCTATACATATTATTGCATATGTCCTATCATCTCCTATGCAAATATTATCATCTATTTTAAGGAAAGATCCAATTTTGCCCCTATTAGCTTCAATACACCTTTGTTTCAATATTCAATAGGTAGGTTAAAGAGTCTGATCCATAATGGGATTTTGCCTATCTTACATCCAAATAGATTAAAGTTTAGTTCCGTGTCTTTTGTGAAAATTCCTAGCTCTTCCATGAGTAACAACTCTCTCCCAAGAATCTCTCCTTTTACCTCTACAAATTCCTTTTACATTCGATCAAAAAACATTACTTTTGTAGGGCTTTAATCAAAATTCAATCACCCCATTTGTCTCTCCACCACCTCATGGTTTGATCTTTAATTGTCTCTCAACCACAAGCTAGAATTATTGAAAATCTTGCAACAAGAAGAAAATGGATTAGTTGCAAAATCAAAAGCCTATTCTCAAACCTTCAATTCATTTTGACATGTGTATGGTCCTATTTCTCATGTTATCAAAAGAGATACTTGGATAGAGATTTATCAAATTTTAGCTCTATGATTGTTGGATTTTCACTAAATAGACATAGAATTTAATGCAATTTTGCATTGCACTAACAAGAGAGGGGTGTTATAAGGAAATACAACCCCAAACCAACTTTGATGAGTGGGTGGCTAGAAGTTTGTTAATGGATTTCCAATTCTCCAATGGTTGTTATACCTAGACCAATAGAAGGCTTATATTTAGTAATATTGCATAGAAGATAGATAGGTTCTCTTGGAAAGGAGACTTTCATGAATTTTTGTATGAATTGGAGAGTTTGATTCAATCATGGTCTGGTTTAGACCATTTTCCAATACAACTAAATATACGTGGAGAAAAAATACCAATCAAATGTCCATTCAAATTTGAGAACAAGTGGATGCAATATTCTAACTTCTTCAAGTTGGTGAACAATGTTAAACACACCTTAGGATTGAGAGGGGGGGTGAATCGGTCTGAATTGAATACTTAAACTTTATTTCACAATTCACTGTCAAATTAATCTTAACCTTATCAACAACTATGAAAGATAAAATAATGAATTACCATGCACAAGAGAACACCAATTTTACATAGGAAAAAAAAAAGGGGAAAATCCACAGTGAGAGTCAACTCATAATATATGAAAAGATTGCTCTATTGTTTTAGGCTCTCTACTAAGGAAGCACATTGCTCCTTGATGGAATTTTAGGTTGAGACACACTACCTTAGGGAAAGATAAAAAAATTACCGAGAAGACTCGCTGTTAGAGTAATTGGGTTTTTACTTGATTAATTAAACAATATTTATTTAATTCTTTAAGTTCCCTATTATCTCTTTTTACACTTAAGCTAACATCAGGTGCATAATAATTAATTCTTTTATTAATTATTATGTGCAAGCCTAGGGTTTTCCTTTTTAGGGTTTCTTGACCTATTAAAGGTTTTTTTTTTTCTTTGTATCATTATCACATTACACTTTTGGTGAATATTGAGCTCTCCTCTTTTGAACATATTTTCCTGTGTTTTTTGTTCTTCAGATCATTTTGCTTCATTGCTTCTCCTTGTAACAGATTGTTTTATCTTGTAGAAGATCTTTAGGCTCCTATGGTGTTGTGTTTCTCAACTCTCACATGGTATCAGAGCTCAGATTTGCAACTATCTATTCTTGTTTTTGAGAAATTTTGCATTGGAAGCAGATCTGGAGTTTTAAGTAGTTTTTTTTTGTGTGCTTAGGGATAGGCCTTTTTTCTGAGCACTTTGGGCCTAAAAAAAACCTCACTATCATGCTCAGAAGGCCCAAAAACCCCTATAGTCATATAAAATTTATCTATTTTTGACTCCTAAGCATTTGGGTGAATTTTTCTCCAAAACCAGGCCGTACGACTTTGGCACACAAATCGAGAAATTTTTTTTTTAAAAATTGCCTTTTTACGGCATGTAGGCTGGTTTTTTTATTTTAAAAAATTAAAAAATTAAAAAATTAAAAATAATGGTGCAAAGCAAGTTTTTTTGGGGTGTGAGTTTTCGCATGGTACCGGACCTGACAATCCGGCCACCGTACGGCTTGCCGGACTTGTCAGTCTAGCCCCGCCGGCCCCCACCGTCAGCAACACCCTGTGGCCCCTGCCATCGGCCACCCTTGTTAGCACCACCCTGCGGCCCCCACCGCTCCTCCTACTGCCCACCGTCGCGTCGCTCCCCACTAGCACTCCGCTCGGCTGTAGATCCGCTCAGTCGGCCCAGCTCCGCCGCCTCGCCCGCAGCGCCACCAGCACTCCTCCTGTCGCCCGTCGCTCCACCACTCCTCCTTAGAGCGCTGCCAAAGCGCCACCTCCTCCTGGTTCCTCCACCAGACCACCTCCCTCTAGCCTTTTTGAGGGGGGTTCATTTTTTGGTCGTATCTTGGGCATCCAGGCTCATTTTTTTGAAAACCAATAGGTGTCGAAAAGATTTCTGAGCTAGACGTCGTGGTGTTGGATTTTTTTTCCGAATCTGCTATTTGACTATACTTTTTTCTAGTCAAAGTCAGGCTTCTTTTCTGCACTTCTAGGGCCATAGATTGGGCAAACGGACTCCATTTTTCGAAATCAAATAGGTGTTGGAAAGCTCTCAGCATGCTCTATTTAGATTTGTGATATTTTTTCTCAGAATTTGCATCAAGTAAATGAGATATCAGTTTGAAGTTTTTTTGCTTGTGCACTACTTCCTTCTCATCAATATGTACTAGGGTTTGGGTTTATCTATTGTTGGGGGGGTGTTTTTTTCTCACTTTCTGTCATTTATATCAGAAATCAAGAACACCAAAACTCTCAAAACAAATAAACCCTTCTGCATCTTCTATCTATTTTGAAAGATCACATAATAAAAAAAACCAACAAGAAGGTGCAGGTGCAGGTGCAGAGTCTTGTTTTCATGGCAGATCCTTTAGTTGAGTTGTTGACTTCACACAACTATCACACCTGGAAACCCTACATCACGAGGCTTCTCCGGGCATGAGGGTTGTGGTCTTGTTTGGATGAGGTTCAACATGTATTGCAACATCCTTATGAGCTTCTTCAGCATAGGAACAAGATGGATGAGGCCATGGGTTTGCTCTCTTTGCATGTCTCTGACGGTCTTCTATTTCACCTTGATCAGTTGCCCACTCCTCGGGCTATGTGGTTGAAGTTTGATTCTCTCTTCAGGAGAGTTAATGAGATTCAGGCAGAGTTGGTTTCTTTGTCACCTGATTCCTTTCCCACCATTGAGTATTTTTTGAACAAGTTCAAGACTACAAGATCTATTCTTCAGGGATGTGGCAAGATCAAGATAGACACAGAGTGCATTCACTTGATTCTTTCGAAGCTTCGGGGTCACTTTCAGTTTTTTGCCTTTGCTTTCTACTCCACCATGGATGGCTTGGGTGCTCATTTCAACATGCCTACCTTTGATGTCTTTTGTGAGCATTTGTCTCGTGAGCAGTCTCATCTTTCTCAATTGGATAAGCTCTCAAGCTCCAAGAACAAAACATTGGTTGCTCAGTCCTCTAAGGAGAAGGAGAAGCAAAAGCAAACCGAAGCCCAAGAAGAATTCTGCCGGCAGTGAGTCTTCCTCCAAGCCACCTCCTAAGTCTGATTCTAAACCTCTATTTCCTTCAAAACAAGGGAAATCTTCACAGTCTGGTGAGTCTTCCTCCAAGACTAAGAAGAAATTAGGAGACACTTGCAATTTTTGTGGCAAGGAAGTACATCCCATTTCTAGATGTTGGAAACGTTTAGAGGCTTTAGAGGAAGCCATGTAGCAGCATCACATCTCCTCACCTCAGGCATCTTCTCCTTCCACTGGGAAAGGTCATGCTCTCACTGCTCAAGCTTCAACCTATGGGTCCACATGGATACTAGATTTTGGTGCTTCTCACCATATAACACACACTCAACAATTGGTTACTTTTGTTGCCTCTTGTGGTATTTCATAGATTACAGTGGGTGACTCAGTTCATCTTTCAGTCTTGGGTTCAGGTTTTGTCTCTTTGGATGGGGGTACTCTGCAAGATGTTCTGGTTGTCCCTGACATCTCAACGAACCTCCTGTCCATTTATTAGATTTGCCACTCTGGCTCTGGTAAGACAGTTGAGTTCTCACCACATGATGTGGTTATTTGAGACCTCCATGACCCTGATTTGGTTGTGGCTACTGGGAGTGTTGATCCTGCATCTTGTCTTTATAGATTTGATGAATTTGAGCCCCCTTCGAGTACATGTTCATCTCTTATAGCACATACAGATTTAGTGAGTCAGCTTTGGCATGAGTGCTTGGGCCATGTCAATTACAACTATCTTCAACAGATGAGTACATAGGCACTTGTTCTTAGGCTCCCACAAATTTCTTGTACTGATGGTGTTTGTCATGGTTGTGTGCTTGGCAAGCATCGCAAAGATCTCTTTCCGAAGGGTAGAACCTCTCATGCTTTGGCACCCTTGGAGTTGATTCACAGTGATCTCATGTCATTTCCCACTCATTTTTCTGGGGCCAAGTATGTACTCACTTTTATTGATGACTTCTCCAGACGCACATGGGTGTACTTTCTTAAGTACAAGTCCGATGTCTTTGATTCATTTCGAATCTTTAAGACATTTGTAGAGAAGTAGTCTGGTTGTTCTATTCGATGGATATGTACAGATAATGGGGGGGAGTATGTGAATCAGGCTTTTAGATATTTTTGCACTAAGCATGGTTTGCAGCATCAGTTTACTGTTCCCTACACCCCTCAGCAGAATGGTGTTGCTGAACGCAAGAACAAAACTTTACGGGAGATGGCAAATTATATGATTCAGTCTAGGTCCATGGATTCATCATTTTGGGCTGAGGTTGTCAATTGTGCCAACTATATTCAAAATCGGATGCCTCACAAGGCGATTCGACATATGACGCCTGAGGAGGCTTGGTCTCATGACAAGCCTGATGTTTCTTTTTTCTGAGTGTTTGGCAGTCAGGCATGGGCTTCTATTCCTGATGCTTAGTGGAAAGCCATGGAGCAGAAGAGCCGACCACTCATTTTTGTTGGCTACTGTGAGGATGTTAAGGTGTATAGGTTATTTGATCCCGATTCCAAAGAGGTCCTATTTTGATGGGATGTTCAATTTGATGAGCGCCTTCCCACAGTGGATACTCGACTCCAATGTCTACTCCTCTGCCTACTCCTTCCACTGCATCTCTTTAGGATCTTTTTGTTGATGATTCTAATGATGGTGCTGATGATCCACCATCCCCACCTCCCCCTGCTCCACCTCAGATGCCCAAGTGGGCTCACCTTACTGTTGAGGCGGCGGGTCCTATGGCCGATGATCTTTCAGATACTTGTTGCACCCGTTCTCATATTGTGGGTTCTAGTCTTTTGAGTCATGCCATTTCATATGATCCTCAAAAGTTTTTAGAGGCTACAGGTCACCCTGAGTGGGATTGTGCTATGGAGGAGGAGCATTCTTCTTTGATGAGGAATCATACTTGGGATCTTTGTCCTCTTCCTAAGGGCAAAAAGATGGTTAGATGTTGCTGGTTGTATCGCACTAAGTATGTTGTTGATGGTTCCATTGATAAGTACAAAACATGTCTTGTTGTGAAGGGTTTCTCACAGGTTGAGGGTATTGATTACTCTGAGACCTTTTCCCTTGTCACCAAGATGAACTCCATTCGCTTTGTACTATCTCTTGTAGCTTCTAGGGGTTGGCATGTTTTTCAGATGGATGTGAAGAGTGCCTTCTTGCATGGGGACCTACAGGAGGAAATCTACATGGAGCAGCCTCAGGGATTTGTGCAGGATAGTTCTTTGGTTTGCAGACTTCAACATTCATTGTATGGTCTCAAATAGGCCCCTCAGGCTTGGTATGAGAAGATGGATTCTTTCTTGCTCTCCACTAGATTCACCCACAGTCATTCTAATCACACAGTGTACATTCAGCTTCTTGAGGGTGAGATCCTGATTCTTGTGCTATATGTTGATGATCTCCTCCTCAAAGGTAGCTCATCCTCTATGATTCAGCATATTCAGCGTGCCTTGATGGATCAGTTTGAGATGACAGATCTTGGTCTTTTGCACTATTTCCTTAGTCTTCAGGTGATTCAGTCTTCTGATGGGCTTTCCATTTACCAGCTGAAGTATGCTCTTGACTTGCTTCAGTGCTTTGGCATGCTTGATTGGAAGCTTGCTCCCACTCATTTTTAGTCAGGGGTTGTTTTGGTTACTGCTTGTCCCATTCCTTCAGTAGATTCTACACTTTACAGGCAGTTGGTTGGCAATTTGTTGTACCTGACTCACACCCGTCTTGATATTTCCTTTGTGGTTCGCCTTGTCTCTCGATTCTCCCATGATCCTCATGAGAGTCATTAGCAAGTTGCCAAATGTATTTTGAGGTACATTTGGGGCTCTAGTTCTCATACATTCACTACTGATAAGGGGAACCTCACATTGTTGGCTACACTGACTCAGATTGGGCTTCTGATGTCACTGATTAGAGGTCTACTTCTAGTTTTGTTTTCTGTCTTGGCTTTGGTCCTATCACATGGTCTTGCAAGAAGCAAACTGCTCATGCATTATCATCTATAGAGGCTGAGTACCATGTTGCTGTGCTCGCCAGTCAGGAGATCTTATGGCTACGACAGTTGATGACTGAGTTTGGTTTTCCTCCTGATAGTCCCACTATTCTTTGGTGTGACAATCAGAGTGCTATTCATATTTCTTGCAACCCAGTAGAGCATCAACAGATGAAGCACATTGAGCTTCACATGCATTTCATCTGCTAGTTGATTTAGGATGGTGTTCTCATTCTGAAGTACATTCCCACTGCCGAGCAGGTTGCAGACATCTTCATGAAACCTTTTGCATCACCGCGCTATCTTTAGTTGCGCTCTATGCTTGGGGTGAAGGAAGTTGTCCTTGGGGGGTCTTTATGAGGCCTTCCTTCCTTCTTCTTATTCTTCTTTCAACATGTTCTTTTATCTCTTTTTGGAGAGGAGTTTTTTCCCACTGGGTTTTCTCCTTTGTCTCCGTTTCATAGAGATTTCATTGTATTTGGGTACCTGATTAGGCCTTGTTGCCGGGACCCATCTTTCCTACTTTTAGTAGTTGTTCTAGGTTTTAGCTTCTCCCTAAGTCTATCTTAAGGGGGGGTGTTAGAGTAATTGGGTTTTTACTTGATTAATTAAACAATATTTGTTTAATTCTTTAAGTTCCCTATTATCTCTTTTTACACTTAAGCTAACATTACGTGCATAATAATTAATTCTTTTATTAATTATTATGTGCAAGCCTAGGGCTTTCCTTTTTAAGGTTTCTTGATGATTGGGAGATTGCTAGGTAAGTGCTCAAAAGGCCAATTTTGGTCAAGAAGTCACAAAAAAGAAACAAAAGTATTGTTTATGTCTGCTCCTTATGTTGGCCAATGTCAAGATTATTTGCAACAGACAGGTCTCTCTCTACAAGTCTTCACCAACAACCTCCCCTTTTGGTGATAGCTCACACCCATGCTCAAACATACTCAAATTGCTCACTCCACCCATCTACACATCCTCAATCTCTATTATTTTGGCATTCAACCCTCTGTTTCAAAGTGCATTAGGAGTCTTCAACATGGACATGTAGGGGCAGCAAGGTTTTGTTCGAGTTTTGATGCTCACAATTTAGTTTAAGGCCCATAGCCTTGGCTTACTCAACTCACCAACCAAGGGTCAAAACCTCAAAAATGGGATACACACTATCCAAGGACCTATATGCCATTTTTTTCACTATTCTAGGTTGTTCTCACAAAGTTCCAAGAGTCCCCAAGTCCTCCTTGCAATCGGGTTCATAAAATTTGTGTATTATGCAGTCAAAGGGCTACAAGCCCGTGGAGACCTAATTGGAAATTTTTGCTTATCCTTCTCTACAATGGGTATTCCCTCCCTCAAAATTGTTTTTTATGGTGTCTTAGGGGTATATGCTCATAGATTTTTATGTTTTAGACCACTGTTAATGCAGATTGAGGACTGTCCACCTTTTGTGCCACTTTTTTAGGGTTTGGTAGGGTTTAGACCCAAACACATTGGGAAATCATTGTATCTCCACCAATAAAGCCTCCAAGTTGGTTTAGAACCTCTGCCACATCAAAATGAAGCCTTCCCTTGCTACTGCCCTGCAACAAAATGCCAAACACTTGGCAAACAACTGAAAATGTCACTGTCACTGTTAAAATTGCCCCTTTACCAGTCAACTTGCTGCTACATCTTTGGGCCTACATCACAAGGTGTTTGAACTACAAATATACCTCAAGGAGGTCTAAAAAACACTAATCAACTTTCCTATTACATTTCCTTCTTAGTTACAAAGCTTGGATTATGCTTTGAAGCATTCCAATGAGCATTTTGGTAACACAATTCATAAAAATAGTGAACTCACTATTTTGTTTACAAAATGAGAATGTTCAAATAAGAATAAGCTATTCTAACAAACCAAGATGATGCTCAACACACTTGGCCACATGTCCATACCTCTGCATCATGCATTTGTTCACTCTAAATTCCTTTTGGGTGCAAATCTTGAGTTTTGATCATGTTACTAGCCAAGTAATCAACACTTGCCTAGTATTCTCTCAAGTCCTTCTTCCAACCACACTCTTGGCATAAAATAGAGCATATGTACAATATATACATGAATTCCAACTTGAATAAATCCATTTTGTGGGATCCCAGACCTAGATTAGTCAAGTGGTGACATTTTAGAACTTCAAACCCTTGACAAGGCAGTGAGCACACAGATTGAAAATAATTTTGTACAATCAAATTTCCAAAAGAAACCAATACAAAAATAAAATAGAGAGAATTATACAACTTCTATTCACACTTCCCAAAGGTACAATACAGACTATGGAGCTACAGTACGGACTGTTTCACAAAGGAAGGAAAAACCAGTCATAAAAGCCAAAAGTTCATGATTTTATTAAAAAGCTCTTGCTCATACAATCACCAACCTTCTTCAAGGAAAAGGAAGGTCTTTTTATAGTCCATCCAATTAGATATCAAGCCCTATATGGACATGAGGCTTCCACAACTACATTTTTTGCAAGAAAAACCCAAAAATGACAACTTTGACAACTTTTCAAGCCAAATGACAACATTTCTTGCTCCAAGAGGCATTTTTGACAATCTAACCTTATCAACTTGTATAAATTTTTTTTATATGCCTAAAAACACTTATCAAAGATGTTTCAATGCTTTGGAAAGCATGAGAAGACCTTTTTGGCAATTTTGCACATTTTTGCCAAAAATTGTCAACTCAAAGCCTGAAAGGCAAAACTTGATCTCTTGAGCTCAAAATGAGATCAAAACCACTAAACATGACACATAACAACCTAAAATAACATTATAAACCTAACACAAGACATTACAAACATGAAAGCATTAAATACTCAAAAATGGGAGTTTTACTCAACTAGGTGCTCCTACACCATACTCCCCCCAAAACAAAGAAGTCATGTGACTCCTTGAGGCAGCAAAGAAGAAGGTATTCCAGCTTTTTGAAAGTTAGCTTTAGGTATCCATGTGGCATCTAAGATAGTATTTTCCTTCCATTTGATTAGATGCTCCATGTAGGTGTGATTCCTTGTCTTTTTGAGAATCCTGGAGTCTAGAACTTGTTCTGCTTGGGGAAAAGAAAGAGAAGGGAGAGATAGATCAGAAAGGGATTGTGCAACATTTGAAACTATTTGGATCTCCTTAGGTGGCTTCCATTTGAAAGCAATCAGATCTGCAACATTAAAAATGGGAGACAAAGAAATATCAGTATGCAAATCAACTTTGTAAGCATTAGACCCATACTTAGCCAAGATTTTGCAAGGGCCTATTCTCCTCATCTGAAGTTTGCTTGGAACTCACTTTTGTAGCCTTGCCTTGTTCAAATGAACCATCACATAATCACCTATGAAAAACTAAACATCTCTCTTTGTAGCATCCACTCTTGCCTTGACTTTTTGGGAGGTATCTTGGAGAGCCTTTCTCACTTGCTCATGAACCTCCTTCATGGATTGTGCCATGTCATCTTATATTCCACTCTTATGCTGCAAATTAGTGATATCCCTCAACTCCATTATACCCCTTGGATGCATACCATAAACAACTTCAAAAGGTCTTTTACCTGTAGACCAGTTGACACTATCATTGTAGGCATATTCTGCTTGATGAATGAGCTGATCCCAACTCTGCCCATATTCCTTTGTCAAACACCTAAGCATGTTTCCAAGAGACCTATTCACAACTTCGGTTTGGCCATTAGTTTGTGGATGATAAGCTGAACCAAAAGAGAGATTAGTACCCAATCTCTTCCACAATGTTTTCCAGAAATGACCAAGAAACTTAACATCCCTATCTAAAACAATGCTAGTAGGCAAACCATGAATTCTAACAACTTCTTTGAAAAACAAGTAAGCAATGTGACTTGCATCATGTGTTGTCTTACAAGGAATAAAATGAGCCATTTTGCTAAATCTGTTAACCAGTACAAAGATGCTATCAAATCCTGCTTGAGTTCTAGGTAATCCTACCACAAAATCCATACTAATGCAATCCCAAGGCCTATGTGGAATGGGAAGAGGCTGATATAAACCAACATTAGAGGAATTACCTTTTGCTTTCTAACATACCAAGCACTGCTCAACATACCTCCTGATGTCTTTTTGCATCTTATGCCAATAATAGAACCTTTGAACCAACTCTAAGGTCTTGTTGAGATCGAAATGTCCACTTAAGCACCCATTGTGCTTCTCCTGGATGAGGTTCTCCCTCATAGAACCTTTTGGAAAACACAACTGTCCACCCCTGAATAACAAACTATCCTACAAAGTGAAATCAACATATGCACCATAGAAATTATTCTCAAAATCTTGACAAACTTTATAAGCTTCAGCAAAATCATCATCAGTAGGATACATATCTTTAAAACTATCAATACCAATGCTTTGAACTTGAATCTTGTGAATAGTTAACAACCTTCTACTCAAAGCATCTGCTACTTTATTCAACTGACCCTTCTTATGCTTAAGAGTAAAAGTGTAAGCTTGCAAGTACTCTACCCATTTAACATGCCTATGATTCAGTTTATCATGTGAGTTCAAGAAACTTAGTGCCTGATTGTCTATGTATACAACAAACTCTTTAGGAAGAAGATAGTGTCTCCATTTCCTAAGTGCCTGTACTAATGTATAGAGTTCTAAATCATAGGATGAGTACTTTTTATTTGCATCATTCAACTTCTCACTACAAAATGCAATTGGTCTATTTTCTTGACTTAAAACAGCTCCTACAATAATATTACTGGCATCACATTCAATAGTAAAAAGCTTATCAAAACTAGGTAAAATGAGCACTGGTTGAGTAGCTACTTTAGTTTTCAATAATTCAAACCCCTTATTGGTTGTATCTGTCCACTCAAATTTTACATTTACACCCCCTTTGATGGTGTCTAACATTGGAGCACAAATCTCATTGAATCCCCTGATGAACTTTCTGTAAAATTGTGCCAAACCATGGAAGCTTCTGACATCACTGACTGTCTTAGGAGTTGGCCAACTGGTTATTGCTACAACTTTAGATTGATCCATTTTTAGATTGCCTCCTGATACAACAAAACCAAGATAGACCAATTCTTGCTTCAAGAAATCACACTTTTCAAGATTAATGGTTAGCTGTTCATCATATAACTTTCTCAAAACATTAGCTAAATGCTTCAAATTCTCTTCCCTAGTCTTGCTAAAAATAAGAATATCATCTAAATACACAACAACAAACTTGCTAATGAAATCATGTAAAACTTCACTCATGAGTCTCATGAATGTGTTGGGATCATTGGAGAGTCCAAAAGGCATGACAAGCCACTCATAAAGACCCTCATTCGTTTTGAAAGTTGTTTTCCATTCATCCCCCTCTTTGATTCTTATTTGATGGTAACCACTCTTCAAGTCAATCTTATTGAAATATTGTGCACCCCCCAAACAATCCATCAAATCCTCTATCCTGGGTATGGGAAATTTGTATCTGATGGTGATCTTGTTTATGGCTCTGGAATCTGTGCAAAGTCTCCATGTTCCACCCTTCTTAGGTGCCAACACTGTAGGTATTGCACAAGGAGTAATGCTCTTCCTAATCAGCCCTTGATCTAAGAATTCTTGTATTTGTCTTTCTACCTCTTTATTTTGTTTAGGGGTCATCTTATAGGCTACCTTATTTGGTAAAGAGGCTCCAAGTATGAAATCAATCTAATGGCTAATGGCTCTAGGAGGTGGTAAGGCTGCAGGTGTACCATCACTGATTATGTCTTTGAAGTTATCTAGGATTTGTTGCACCTCATATGGTATCTCAACTTTCTTTTCTACCTTTTCTTCCTTGGGTTTCACTATGAGTGCAAATCCCACTCCTTCACCCTCTTCTAGTGTTTTTATGAATTCTTTCTCATTCACTAACAAGATGTTAGGTACTTTGTTGCTGCTCTCTCCTTCTTCAATGAGGGATTGAATTTGATAGGTTACTCCATCTTTTTGAAATGAGGAGTTTCTTTCCCCATCATGGTGTGCTTTTTGGTCAAACTGCCATGGTCTACCCAACAGTAGGTGGCAGGCATCCATAGGAAGGATGTCACATAGGATCCTATCTACATATTCACCTATGTGGAAATCTACCTAGGCTTGCTCATTTACTAACACATGTTGTCCCTTATTTAACCATGTGACCTTGTATGGCTCCTTGTGTTGTATCCTAGGTAGTTTCAATTTGCTTACTACTTCCTCTGATATGATGTTATTTGTGGATCCTCAATCTATGATCACCTTACACACCTTTCCCATGATTTTACACTTAATCCTGAACAATGCTCTTCTCTGTGAGACCTCTATACTGTGTGGCTTCTTCATTAACACTCTCTTGATCATTAAACTCTCACCATCTTCTGAAGCTAGGTTGTTCAATGCCGAAGTTCTGGTATTACCTCCATCTTCTTGAACATAGTTTACCCTCTTTTCACCACCATAGGATGAACTAGGCTTCTCTGGGCATCTATAGGTAGGGTGGCCCAACTTTTGGCAGTTATAGCACTTCATGGTTGAGAAGTAGGACCCTCTCCCTAGTCCATTAGATCTACCCCTACTTGGCTTGTTTGATCCCCTACCCCTATAGTTGGGTTTGCTCTAAGAATCCCCACTTTGCTCTATAAATTTAGACTCTCCCCGGGATCGTTGATCTATGCTCCTTCCCCCAAAACTGCCTCTATGGCCTCTACCATCTCTTCCCCTACCTCTTCCTCTGTTATTTTGTTCTTGCTTTCTCCTACTTTTCTCTTCCACCTTAAGTGCTAGTTGATAACACTTGTGTACTATTTGTGGGCATAACAAGCTCATCTCCTCCTGGATGTTCCATCTTAACCCATTCAAGTACCTTGCCACTTTTATACTCTCATCCTCTTGATCTCATGCATAGTTTTTGAAACTCCTCAGTGTAGCTACTGACATCTAGGTCTTTTTGTCTCAAATTTTGTCTTTTCTTGTGAAGTTGTATTCATAGTCTTCGGGAAGGTAGGTTTCTTTGATTTTGGCTACCATTGCTTTCTAGGTGGCTAGTGGTTGCTTACCTTCTTTCACCCTTTCCTCTTGGATGAACTTCCACCAAGTTAAGGCTGCCCCTCTCAGCCTTGATTTTTCTACCTTAACCTTTTGTGCTTCGGTTATTCCATCACATTCAAAGTGGTTCTCTAGACCCTCAATCCACTCTATAAGAGCATCTGGATCCATCTTTCCACTGAAAAGGGCCACTCCTTCTAAGGTTTTATCACTCATAGCTCTCAAGGCTTTCAAGAATGGTTCTTGCTCAATAACAGGGTCAGGTATGGGAACCTCATCTTCTATGGCCACCATTTTACCCTTATCTCCAACCTTATCATGGACCTCTTCAATTTTGACTTCTACTTCAGCTAGTTTCATTGCTAGTTGATCCAATCTTTCCCCAAGTGCCCTATTTCCCTCTTCTTGGTCTTCAACCTTCTTGGCTAATTCTGCATTAGTCACCATGTTTTCCTAATGTTCCTTTCCTCCTGAATCTTTTGTTGGCTCTGATACCACTATGATAGGGAGATTGCTAGGTAAGTGCTCAAAAGGCCAATTTTGGTCAAGAAGTCACAAAAAGGAAACAAAAGTATTGTTTATGTCTATTCCTTATGTTGGCCAATGTCAAGATTAGTTGCAACAAATAGGTCTCTCTCTACAAGTCTTCACCAACAACCTCCCCTTTTGGTGATAGCTCACACCCATGCTCAAACCTACTCAAATTGCTCACTCCACCCATCTACACATCCTCAATCTCTATTATTTTGGCATTCAACCCTCTGTTTCAAAGAGCATTAGGAGTCTTCAACATGGACATGTAGGGGCAACAAGGTTTTATTCAAGTTTTGATGCTCACAATTTAGTTTAAGGCCCATAGCCTTGGCTTACTCAACTCACCAACCAAGGGTCAAAACCTCAAAAAGGGGCTACACACTATCCAAGGACCTATATGCCATTTGTTTCACTATTCTAGGTTGTTCTCACAAAGTTCCAAGGGTCCCCAAGTCCTCCTTGCAATCGGGTTCATAAAATTTGTGTGTTATGCAGTCAAAGGGCTACTAGCCCGTGGAGACCTAATCGGCACTTTTTTGCTTATCTTGCTCTACGATGGGTATTCCCTCCCTCAAACTTGTTTTGGATGGTGTCTTAAGGGTATATGATCATAGATTTTTATGTTTTATACCATTGTTAATGTAGATTGAGGTTTGTCCACTTTTTGTGGCACTTTTGTAGGGTTTGGTAGGGTTTAGACCCAAACACATTGGAAAATCATTGCATCTCCACCAATCAAGCCTCCAAGATGGATTAGAACCTCTACCACATCAAAATTAAGCCTTCCCCTACTTATTCTCTACAACAAAATGCCAAACACTTGGCAAACAACTGAAAATGTCACTGTCACTGTTAAAACTACCCCTTTACCAGTCAACCTGCTGCTACATCTTTGGGCCTGCATCACAAGGTGTTTGAATTGGAAATATACCTCAAGGAGGTCTAAAAAACACTAATCAACTTTCCTATTACATTTCCTTCTTAGTTACAAGGCTTGGATTATGCTTTGAAGCATTCCAATGAGCATTTTGGTAACACAATTCATAAAAACAGTGAACTCACTGTTTTGTTTACAAAATGAGAATGTTCAAATAAGAATAAGCTATTCTAATAGACCAAGATGATGCTAAACACACTTGGCCACATGTCCAGACCTCTGCATCATGCATTTTTTCACTCCAAATTCCTTTTGGGTGCAAGTCTTGAGTTTTGATCATGTTACCAGCCAAGTAATCAATACTTGGCTAGTATTCTCTCAAGTCCTTCTTCCAACCACACTCTTGGCATAAAATAGAGAATATGTATAGTATATACATGAATGCCAACTTGACTAAATCATTTTGTGGGATCCTAGACCTAGATTAGTCAAGTGGTGACATTTTAGAACTTCAAACCCTTGACAGGGCAATGAGCACACAGATTCAAAATAATTTTGTACAATCAAATTTCCAAAAGAAACCAATACAACAATCAAATAGAGAGAATTATACAAATTTTATGCACACTTCCCAAAGGTACAGTATGGACTATGGAGCTACAGTACGGACTGTTTCACAAAGGAAGGAAAAACCAGTCATAAAAGCCAAAATTTCATGCTTTTATTAAAAATCTCTTGCTCATACAATCACCAACCTTGTTAAAGGAAAAGGGAGGTCTTTTTAATGTCCATCAAATTGGTTATCAAGCCCTGTATGGACATGAGGCTTCCACAACTACATTTTGCAAGAAAAACCCAAAAATGACAACTTTGACAACTTTTCAAGCCAAATGACAACATTTCTTGCTCCAAGAGGCATTTTTGACAATCTAACCTTATCAACTTGTCTAAACAACTTTGATATGCTTAAAAACACTTATCAAACATGTTTCAATGCTTTGGAAAGCATTAGAAGACCTTTTTGGCAATTTTGCACATTTTTGCCAAAAATTGTCAACTCAAAGCCTGAAAGGCAAAACTTGATCTCTTGAGCCCAAAATGAGATAAAAACCACTAAACATGACACATAACAACCTAAAACAACATTATCAACCTAACATAAGACATTACAAACATGAAAGCATTAAATACCCAAAAATGGGAGTTTTACTCAACTAGGTGCTCCTGCACCACTTGACCTATTAAAGGTTAATTTTCTTTTCTTTGTATCATTATCACATTACAGTTTTGGTGAATATTGAGCTCTCCTCTTTTGAGCATATTTTTCTGTGTTTTTTGTTCTTTAGATCATTTTTCTTCATTGCTTCTCCTTATAACAGATTGTTTTAGCTTCCAGAAGATCTTTAGGCTCCTGTGTTGTTGTGTTTCTCAACTGTCACACTTGCTATCTCTGAGCAAGGTACATGAACATATGAATCAAAATAAATAGGCCTTCAGTAACACAGCCTCTGGAAATCTCTAGGTATGAAGTTATCTTTGAATCTTTATCTCAAGCAACCAACTTTAAGCAATCACCACTCACTTTCTCTGTCACAACTATGCATCACTAACTCTATAAATGATATGACCATGTAAGGGAAACACATACACATTGATCCACACACTCATCCACACCATCGCCATAAATTTGATCTTTTATAAATATCATCTTCTTTATTGCAAACATCAATTAGGTTGCCTAGAGCAAGGGACAAACATAGGTCCTATCAAGTCAACCACCAAAAAATGTGGTGAATGTAGTCTAATCCAAGGGATAGAGAAGGACCTAAAAATATCATATCACTTCTTTCTAAAAAATTTAAAATAATTCACACACTATCACACACCCTCCAAGGTTGGTAATAAGGTAACATATGGATACACCAAGCAACACATCACTAATTGGCCCAAAACATATCTTCCAGATGAACAACACCCAATGTGGATCCCCACATACTAAGGTAAGACCCAAAATCACTACAACACATTCTTCAAAGCAAGTGAAGACACCCAAGTATTCACCACAAGCATAAGAACAAATTTCATCATGTGAACTAGAGTAATTACCTTGAACCACATATTCCAGTGACAATACATCATCAAATAGACCATCTAGCATCATGCAGAGCACACCAAGACATTCCTTGAACATCCAAAAGCATTCTCAAATCCTTCTTTGTTATTTCCATATCAAGATCATACTAGCATAATACAACTAATACAAAGTGTAGACACTCAAAATTGTCCTGCATCTGCATAATGTCAATGTTGCTAATTATTCTGCTATATTAATTAAATAATTTTAATTATTTCATTAATCTAGTCTTATTATTCTAAGTTAATATTTCCCTTTTTCATCTCAAATTAATTATTCAATTTACCTCTTAGTTATTTAGTCAACTGACCATTTCCTCTTTTAAATTAATTAAATAATCTTGTTATTTTATTAATATTATTTTCCACTTTAATTAAACAATCTTTATTGTTTAATTAAAATCAATTTTTTCCTTCTCATAATTAAATAATTTCTTTAAATTATTTAATTATTTTACAATGTCTTCTTAATTAAATAAATTTCTTCATTTTTTAAATTTAATTTCCCCTTCATTTCCAATAAATCTATTTTCCCTCCAAATCTCATTCAAATTCATTTCTCACTAATTTCAATTTCAAATGACATTTTTGAAAACTCAAATTTAATTCAAATGATATTTCCTCCTAAATTCTTACATCACATGTGCAAATTGCTAACTAAGACTAACATCTAGTTCTAACTAGTGACTCAACAACCACCTTTTCTGACTAGTTAGTTACTTCCCCCTTTTTCAAAATCAAAATTTTTAAACTACTCAACTAAGTCAGTTTTATGCTCCCAATCATGTCTCTTAACTAGTCAGTTAAGTGAGTTAAACTCTCAATAATATCTAGTCAGATTGAGTAATTCTCTCTCACCAACTCGTCTGATTGAATCTCAATCGTTGATCAATCCAGTTCCCAAATCAATCTCAACCATTGAATCAAACATCTCCAAATCTATAAATTGGACATCAATCCCCCCTTTTCGATAACCACGATCTTCGTAATTCTGATTCTAACAATATTGTAGGTATTTCCAAAGTGCAACTTTGAGAGCCACAAAGAAGAAGGACAATGGAGGCTAATTACATTGGAGTCAACATGGATTTAATTATCTTTTGGTTATACTTTTTTTTTTTCTGTTGATTTCTATTTCATATTGCTTTATTGATTTATGATTGGATGATTGCCAATAGATATAGGTTTTGTGGTTACATTTAAGTCTATTAATATGACACATTTTCCTCATAAACATTCTAGTGAACCCGATGTGAATGAACAACCAACTGATTTTTTGTTTTTCATGTGTTTACAAGTTCAAGTTTCAAATTTTGCAACTATGTCCAGATTCTCATATTTGTTTCTACAATTTTTGCTATATCATTAACAATTTTTTGTAGTTGTCTAACGAAATTCCTGCATTTGTTGCATGAATATTCGCGTATTAATATGTGTTTTCTAGCATTTGTTTGTGGCTAACCAAATAATTCCCCATTTAGTATGCCTAAGAATTCCTGCATATTGCTTATGTGCTAAGTAGAGATGCATTCAAATAGAATAAAGATTAATACACCATGTAGAACAACTCCTGAGTGAGCCTGATGAATACATAAACCAAACAACTTACAAAATGCACATGATAGATTATGCCATGTGTTATAATGTATTAGGAATTGGATCCAATAAATTATAATCCAACCCTCTAATTTTCCTATAATTTTGAAAAATTTGTATATATAGATTTGGGGTTCCATAGTTCAAAACATAGATTTTCACAATTGTTAGCATGTTTTTCGCATTTGTCAACTCAATTTTTTGCATCTACCAATGGAGATTTTTGCATTTGTATGTGATCCACTTTGCATATGTGGTACTTGTTTGTCATATTTATCAAACAGATTTTCGTAATTGGCTGGTAAAATCATCGAGGTATAACATTTTGATTTTTTTTTGCAATTCTTTGGTTTTTGTTCAGATTTTTGTTGTTGTCCTACATTACTAAGTTTTTTTTTCATTACTAATGTTTGATTTTTAGCATGTGGCACTCATGGGTCCAAGAAAAATGATTTGAAACCACTAACATATGTGTTGCAGGGTTTTCTATCTTTATTTTGTATTGTGAGTGCTTAGTTGTTATAAAACACTTCATTTTGTTTAAGGGAATTAACACTTGTGTGACTGTCTTGTGTGCTTGGACTTCTATTTTGGTGGACCTGAACTATTATGCACGTGTCCTCTCCCCTTGCCTTTGTGGATCTTGTTATCATTTTTTTGATTATTGGGTGTTTTTTGTTCTTTAATCCCCTAAAATTTGCAAAATGGTGCTTAGTTTCTTCATTCTACCTCTAAGGGTTATTGGTCTAAGGGTTTAGGGATTTTGCATTTCACCTTTTCCATCTTGAAATCCATGCATTCTATTTTCTTGTTACTTTTTCCACTTAGGTGGAAGGGTCGGTCTGTCTTGAGAAGAGGTCCCCCCTTTAAGTTTTGCCTTAGGTGAGGCGTTAATAATGTTTTTAATTTTTTGCCTTCTCCTAAGTTTTCATTTCTTTGTCGAGATTCGTAAAGATCGTGCAAGTTCTATTTGATCCAAAGATGCACGCGGTCTCGCAAAGGGAAGTAACCCAGATTTTACCTTTCGTGAAGCAGCGAAAGATTGGTGGGCCTAACAGGTAAGCTTAAGAATGAGTTGAGGATCATGCATCTTGTTCATGATCCAACGGTTGTCGTTGTCTCGCAAAGGGAAGATGCATGAGGTTTATCCTTTGTAAAGCAGTGAAAGGATGGCGGGCCCCAAAGGTAAGCGAATCCCTTGGTTAAGGACCAAACATTTTTGACAAGATCTAGCAGTCGACGCTATTTGCATGGTAAAGATGCGTGAAGTTTACCTTTCGCAAAGTAGTGAAAAGGCAGTGGGCCTAGTGAAAGGGTGGCTTGCAAGATAAAGAAAGTGTATCTCTGGGAAGATCCAACGGTGCGCTTTGTTTCACAACCCAAAGTAACATGGTGATTTACTCTTCGCGAAGCAACAAAAAAGAGTTGGTGGTTACATGGCGGATGAGGTGGCAATACAGCTGGATGTCTGGTTGAGGCAAAAGGTGATTTGTCAGCAAGACACATGGCTTCGAATGGATCGTGAGTGGCCGGTTTGATTAAGCAGAAATGTTGATGAAATCTATAGCTAAACAAGACACGTGGCGATTCAAATGTGGAGTTTGACAGAGTTCTTGAGCGAATGAATGGCCAACACATGGGGGATATTTTCTAGAAATCAGTAGGACAAGTGGATTCCACATAGAGGGCCCACTTTGAAGGTTAAAGGAGTTAAAGGTTGCACATCTTGAAATTGATGCAAAGATGCGCGTTGTTTCGCAACGCAAAGCTACACGATGATTAACCTTTGTGAAACAATGAAAAACCACTAGCGGTGGTGGTCATGATTAGTTGAATAGACAAGCGGTCACCGTGAAGAATAATGGTTGAGCGGATAGTGGATGATCCAATGGTTAGCGCTATTTCACAATGAAAAGATGCAAGATTTTTATCCTTCACGAAGCAGCAAAAGGAAGGCGGGGCCCATTTCTAAGCAGGATGACTCAGGTAAGGTAAAGAACATGCACATCTTTTAGGATCTGATGGATGGCGCTATTTCACAATGAAAAGATGTGAGGTTTTTATCTTTCACGAAGCAACGAAAAGGCAAGACACTTAGAAAATTCTTTGTGGTCCGTTGGAGCCATTTTTCGAATCAATTACGAATTGATTGTCAAAGCATGTGGCTTAATGTTTATATTCAATGCTCAGTTGCCATAATAAGCTTCACATCAACTGAAACTTTGGCATCATTTCAAAGAGTCTTGCAGAGAAACTGATGCATAGAGAGAATTTCTTCAGGAAACAAGTAAGTTTCTGCATATTGCTTGATAGTTACAGTTTGAATTGGTATCACTAGGTGCTTGATTTCTCAGAAGTCTGTCTAAGTTTTAATTGAAATAATTGTAATTCCAAGATGGCACCATGAAGAGATTTCATAG
The DNA here is from genome assembly GCF_030272615.1 of Cryptomeria japonica. Classification (NCBI taxonomy): domain Eukaryota; kingdom Viridiplantae; phylum Streptophyta; class Pinopsida; order Cupressales; family Cupressaceae; genus Cryptomeria; species Cryptomeria japonica. The sequence goes on along the minus strand of NC_081412.1, from coordinate 566,666,401 downwards.
GAAAGGTAAATTATCAGGAGAGAGCCATTTGTGATAAATTTTTAGAGCAGTTAACTATGTCTACTAATGTCGCAGCTAAGATGAAAGAATTGGTGCCCAAAGCTCCCCGCCCGAGAATTGGCAACAATTTGTATGACAAAGGGAATTGGTTAAGGGATTCTCAGATAGGAATATTAGGTTTGGGACTTTTCAAAGTGGGATTTGACCAAAGAAATTCCCCTACTCGAATGAATAGTATATGGGAGTTAGATGTTGGAAAGCTCATAGTCCCTGGGGTTTTCATGGATGTGGACCCATTAACCTAGATTGCAAACAACTATGACCCTGTTATCGGATGTGTGAGAAATGTAAATGGGGGGTCACTAATTGAAATAAATGATGATGATTTCAGGAGAGTTTTTGGGCTTAGTGAAGTATCAAATTACTTAGAGCCCATCAATTTTGAAACATTAGCAAAGGTGTATGAGGCTCAGAGAGATCACCTCAGAAGTGGCCGTCTGAAAGAATTTTTTTGTCAAAATAGGAGGACTAACTGTTGTAGGCCCTAGCACCATGGAACCCTTCTCTCTAAATATATTTACTTTGAGGGCTAAAGGGATGTATTGGTCCCTATGTTAGATTCTTGGGGAAGATGCTGAAACAACTATGCCAACCCACTATATGCTCATGATAGCACAGATTTTGAATCTATCTCTGGCAGTAACTTTTGATTTTGTACCTTATCTCACTGATGCCATTCATTAGGGATTGATGGGGATAAAAAATGCTAAGGTAGACAGACCTTTTGGGTGGTATTCTCTCATTATGCACATGTTTCTATTTAAAGGTGCTGAATATTTTGCTAATGAAATGGACCTGGTCAAAGAAAAAGATGGTGAGGAGATTCCTGTTCAATTGTGGAGCACAATTTTGTCTTGGGATAGACAAGATGCAAGCTAATTGAAGTTTGATAGATGTTTTGCATCTAGGCTTAGGATCCTCTTGTACCCACAGAACCCTAGAATTCCTAAAGCTCTCCTTGAATTCCTCAGGCCTAAGGAATTTGTTGGAGATATCAAAATTGTTCACAACTAGGGTGATATATATTTGTACCTTGTCTCTACTGTGTTCAAAGTTTATGGTTTTAGAGGATTTCCATATTTCCTCCCCTATCAAGTTCCATTGAAGATAGGAATTACAGAGGTCTCGAGGCAAATCAGAGGTTTGCAAGAAGCAGAATTAACAAATAGGGGGAAAGGAACAATTTTCCCAACTGTGACCATCACACATCAATTTTTAATCACCAAGGGTGGTTGGACACATTTTGATGATTTCTTTCAACCCTATAGGTTGTCTACTGTAGTGGCCAGATTTTTTGATCCAGAGGATTTATTTAATGGCATGTTCAAGAAGAGAGCCGTATGTAAAGGTAGAGCACACTAGTTCCATTTTCCTAAGGATTTGATCATAAATGAATTCAATCTAGATGAACAGGAATTGAGAAAGGAAAAATGGATAGCATATAAAAGGGCTCTGGATTTTATCCACTAATTTAATAGTGGTTATGATCCTTTGTCTAGTTTTACTCCCTTTGAGGAAAAGGCTAAATTCTTGATACTTTATTTTTAAGATTTAATGCAAACCTTAAAGGAGAAGAGGGAAGCTATATTGAAAAATGACCCTAAAAAGGCTAAGTTGGTTCTAGCTAAGCTTGCCTTTGCTAAGGCCATCCCTCCAGGTGAATATGTGATGCACAAGAGGCCAAAATACAGTGTGCTAGTGCTAGTCAGGGGTGAGCCTTCTACTTCAAAAGGGAAAAGAGCAATAGAAGATGTAGTTGAAATCCAAGATTCCCCTAAAAGGCAAAGGGTGGGAAAAGAGGTACAAATAGGTGAGCCTTTATATTCTCCATCCCAATCCCCAATCCATGTGGGAGATGAACATGCAGTGGCTGAGCAATCATTGTAGCTAGGAAGTCTTGGGGAGATTGCTTGTACTTATGAAGAAGTACAAGAAGGAATGCCAGAAGAACCACCAAATACTGAAATGGACTTGACTGCAGAGGAGTTTAAAGGCAAAGAGTTAGACCCTGTCATCAAACAAGCTAGTGAGGAATTTTTGGCTGATAATAATTTTGTTACAATAGGATCTTTCATGCAATTTGTTTGGAGGCAAAATATAGAACAATTTAAAGCAAAATGTGAGAAGAAGAAAAGGGAACATCCCCACAAAGATACATCTATAGTGGAAGAAGAAGTGAAACAAGAAGTGAAACAAGAAATGATGACAAGATTCAAAGCCATTACTCTTGAGTAAGGGAGAGAAATGGTAGCAAAAGCTGGTGTATTAATTATTCTTGAGTGGGATATATCAGATACATTAGTGCTTGAAGTAGTAAGGAAAGAAACAAAACCCTTGGAAGGAGTGACATTTAGCAAGGACCATGCTACTTTGGTCATGTGGTCTTTAAGGAGGGATGAGAGTAGAAAGAGGAAGGATACCTCAGCGTCCAGTTATCTTAGAGGTATGATTGTGAAGAGAGTGCAGGACATAAGGGTAGTAGAGCCTGCTAGTACAGTTTTGGAATCAACAAAATTCAGTGTGGCAGTAGTCGAGAAGGAAGCCAAGGAAAAAGTTGATCTCTAGGTAAAATTGGAGATGATTCTAAAGGCTTATAATGAGGCCAAAGGGGAAATAGCCCATAGGGATAGTACCATTACTAAATTAAAAAATCAATTAGCAAGGCAATACCAGAGAGGTGAATCTTCTACCTTAATGATCGCCTCTTCTCCAACAAAACCTCCATCCACAGTCCAATCATTGAATTTCCCCCTTCTCCTATGACTTCTGGTTTTCAATCAACTGAGACCATACAAGATGAAGTGGAAAAGTTGAGGAAGGCTTAGACTCTGTTTGCAAGTAAGTACGAGGAAAAGGTCAGAGGCACAATTCTGAATTTTGCTGACACAATAAGGGCTTCTATTGTGCATATATATATGAAAAGAATTTTGAGCATGTTGATTGATCTAAAGGAAGACAAGGCTACTCTAGAGCCAATTTTGAATAAGTGGATGCCTAGGGAGGTGGAATTGGAATTCATGTGTTCATCCAATGAAGAAGCAAATGTTGATGCCACTATTAAATCCACCTGTGAGTTAGTGAAAGGCATGACCAGATTGGTAGAAGGAAGAGCTAGTCTAGAAAGAAAGGCAAATCTGTGCAAAAAGGAATATGTTGACCAGAAATTTGAAATATTTCCTGGAGGTTTTGTCAGCACAAGTGAGTTAAAAGATGAAAAAGTATGGCTAGATGAGTTAGGACATAAATTGTCTCAACGGATAAATGAAGTCATCAATTTAGATGACACATCTTTATTTATTCGAACAATTGAAGAAATTGTGAAGATGAAGTCACATTATGGTTTTTTGGAAATAGAGGCTAAGCAATTAAGAAATACATGGAAAATATTGAATAAGTTGAAGAAGAAAATTGTTAACTTCTCCTGTCCTGGTGATGACGTGTTCCAAGAGTGGAAAAACAAATATGCGGTGCAAGAAGCGGAGGTTCAAGAACAATTAGTTGATGCTGCAGCGGTATAACAAACTTCAAAGCCGTTAGGAATGAAAATGCTTGTAACAAACTATTCCTAGGAAAGTCTGAAGCTTGTTTGCATCCATATCATTATGAATGGATACTAGGACTTTAGGAAAGGACATCACAAGAATTTGTAAAGAAACTCTGCTGAAACATATCTAAGGTTTTCTAGTTCTTTTCAGAAATCACCTTGAGTTATGTAAGATTTTTAAAAATGAATATTAATATACAGATCAAAGCATTCTGAGCCTAAATCTTCATTGTCTTCTTATGTGCATTCATTGATTTATTGGTTTCTTTTAAATAATCTAGGGTTATTTGATTGAATAGGATTTGCAAGACAATCTTACATATATGTTTTAGGTTTTTCTCTCAAGGAGGGGGATTAAATATACGTGAGACCTATCTGTTAGTAAATCAATTATTTTCTACTTGAATTTGATGACTGGGTTTAGAATAAAGAAAAGACTTATGTATATGTCAGGCATATATTAGGTTAATAAAGCCAAAGCAATGAAATGTATATGATTGCTCATATTTAGAATTCTTGTTTAGTTTGGGTGACTCTGTAGCCCTGAATAGGCATTGATATCGTTTATGGAGTTCTTCTATCTTCTTTAGGGTCAATATTGGAAATGAATACATGTTTTGTTTTTAGTTTTCAGTATTATTGAGGTGATGAGGTTCATAGGTTTCTAACACTGGTTTACTGTGGATCTTATATTAAATTTGTGAAAGTATTCACGAGAGGTATACCCACCTAAGCTTATGACAAGCTTTAAGTGTAGAAGGTTTTGCATAAACCTTGTTATATGTTATTCTGGGTTTTGATTTTCTTGTCATTCTCTCCACATGCAACAAAGGCTTTGAATTTTATTATAGAGGGGATAGGGAAATCAGAATTTGAGAACAACAGATCTAGGGTGCACAAGAAACACATAACACCACCCATTTTTTTCTTTTAGTAGGAGGTTTGCTTAGGGACCTCATGATCAGAAGAAAATTTGAATTATATTTTTTTTAGTTTAGTTTGTCTATATGTTAGTATTTTGCTTTTTTGAAGGTCTTAAGGGCATTTTTAGCCCTTGCAACTAGTGAAAGAGCATCTACATCTCTTGGAGACTTTTCCAATGAGATCAATGGCTTGTAATTTCGAGTCCCGTGTAGAAAGGTATGTCTAGTTGAAGTTAGGATAAATTTTTATATAGTTTTTTTGAAAATTTCATAATTTTTAGATTTTATTATGTAATGAATAAATGTGACTATTGGACTTCGATTCTCAAGAGGTTCTTGTGACCCTTGGAATCTCATTAAATACTATATTTTGGATTTTCAAATGGAATAGATGACTTTTTGGTTTGCTTCAATTCTATGATTTTTGGTTCTTGTAAACATAATTTACAATACCGCAGGTTCTCACTCAGGTGTTGTCATTCGAATCCATAATTTGGATTAGTGGTATCAGAGCAAGTTCGCTCCTGTATGTCATATCACACATGATCAACATATCAAAGATTGGGCTTGGAAACAAGGAATCCTTCAGACTACCTTCCGTTGAGACGTACACGATCGCAGATGGCTAAGTTGCAGACAAACGATGACACTAAAACATTAGTTGAAGATGCACTAGCAAAACAATGTGAAGAAATGATGGAGCAGTTCAAGAAAATGTTGGAAAGTTGTGGGTCACAAGCAAACCCATCATTCACAGGGCATACACCATTCAAGGTGCAAGTGAATTTTGATATACCCACATTCCAAGGAAAGATCGATGCAGATGCCATTGATGATTGGGTTTCAAAACTGGAAAGATATTTCTCTGTCAATCAATTTTTAGATGAAGAGACGATAACTTTTGCTTTCCTGAAAGCTGAAAACCATGTGAAAGATTCATGGGAAGCAAAGATAGCATCCAAGGCAACAGAAAATGGCAGCACTTTTATTTTTGATCAAAAACCCACATGGGGAGAATTCATGGAGCACATAAAGGAAGAATATTTTCCTATTGACACATATGAACATAAATATATGCAGAGGCAATTGCTTTGATAGAAGAAGGACCAAACTGTTCAGGAATATACTAATATGTTTCATGCCTTAACAATAAAGCTTGGCATCAAAGATTCTAAGAAGCACCGAGTTTTAAAATATCAGAGTGGACTCCACAGGTACATCCAAACTGAAATGGAATTCCTGAACATAGAGACTTTACCTAGTGCATATAAATTTGCTACCAAAATTGAGGAGAAATTCAAATAGAAAGGAAGGAGAGATAATTTCACAAACAATAGATGGAAGAGTGAAGGTGGTAAAACTACATGGAAACAAACCTCTAAGGAACCCTCTCCCAATTCACCCACAAAAAAGACATGGAGTATGAAGAGGACACAAGAAAACGGTATGTGGTGTGAATTCCATACGAGTCCCTCACATAATACAAAAGATTGCAGAACCATCAAAAGCTTAATGATGGAGATGCATGAAGACAAGGCAGAATCTAAGGTAGCAGAAACATGCATAGAAGGAAATCATGAACAAGTCATTGAGGCCGATCCATATGCCACGGTAGCTACTACAAGGATATTGCCCTGGGAGGATGAGGAAAGATTGTTCCATTCAAAAATGTGGGTCGGAGGAAAAGCCTTGCACTTTATTGTTGATAGTGGAAGTCAAAAGAACCTAATATTAGTAGAGACTATGAAGAGACTAAATCTAAAAACAACAACCCACCCGCAACCCTATTCAATGGGATGGGTTAGTCAAGGAAGAGATATCCAGGTGCACCAGCAGTGTCGCCTTTCATACTCCATAAAGCCTTTCAAAGATGAGGTAATTTGTGATGTGGCTCCCTTAGATGTTTGTGATGTTCTGTTGGGACAACCATTTATGTACCAGCGACATGGTGTTTATGAGTCTAGGCCTCGCAATGTGACCATTAGATTACGTGAGCAGAAATACCAAATACCAGAGGTAAGCCCTGCATACACTACGTCTTTGATTAGTGCCAAGCAATGTAAGAGGTTAGTTGCTAAAATGGGAACATTCATTTTATTGATGATTCATTCTGAAGAAGAAAGGAAATCTGTTTATAATTCCCACACCATCACAAACGCCACAACACTGCAGAAAAAATCAATGGATCAAATTTTGATGAAATATGACAATCTGTTTAAGTTACCAACTAGGGTACCTACACACTGCCAAGTGAGACATACTATTGATTTGATACTAGGAACTCCATTACCTAATGAACCAGTCTACCGTAGGTCAGTATTAGAGAATAATGAGATTAAGAGGCAAATACAAGAATTGATTGAGAAGGGACATATTCGTCCAAGTGCATCACCTTGTGGCAGCCCCATTGTTCTAGAAAAGAAAAAGGATGGAACCTAGAGACTTTGTATTGACTATAGGGCCTTGAATAAAATTTCAGTCAAAAATAGGTATCCACTTCCCCGGATAGATGACCTCTTGGACAAGCTTAAAGGGGCCCGATTCTTTACCAAAATTGATTTGAAATCAGGGTACCATCAAGTACCAATTGAATTAGCAGATGTGTGGAAGACAACGTTCAAATCTAAAGAGGGTTTGTTTGAATGACTAGTGATGCCTTTCGGTCTAACAAATGCTCCAACGACATTCATGAGAGTGATGAATGATATACTTAGACCATTCACTGATTCCTTCGTGGTGGTATATTTGGATGACATACTCATCTTCAGCAAAACTTAGGAGGAACATTTACATCTCTCAACCTTACAAGAACATGGGCTTTATGCAAACAAAGAAAAGTGCTCCTTTGGTATGTAGAGTATCAGATACTTAGGATATGTTATTGACAGTGAGGGTGTCCATGTTGATCCAAAGAAGATACAGGTGATTAAGGACTGGCCGTCTCCTAGAAATCTCACAAAGTTATGAAGTTTCCTCGAGTTGGCAAACTTTTATCGTAGATTTGTGTTGGGATTTTCCCATCTGTCTTGGCCTCTAAATTAGTCATTGAGGGGGGGGACACAAGCAAATTTTAAATGGACAAGTGCTCAACAAGAAGCATGCGAGGGGCTAAAATGAAGGTTATGTTTTGCACCAGTTTTATCTCTTCCTGACCTACAACAGTCATTTGAAATACAAATAGATGCATCAGAATATGCTCTAGGGGCAGTCCTCATGCAACATGGTCATCCAGTTGCATATCACAGTCAGACCTTTTTTGATACAGTGTGTCAATATGATACTTACGACAAGGAATTGTATGCTATTGTTCAAGCCTGTAAGCAGTGGAAACATTACATTTTGGGTAAGGAGACTGTCATCCACACAGATCACAAACCCCTTAAATTTTTGCAAACATAAGGGAAGTTGCAGAATGATCGACATCAACGATGGTCAGCATATCTTCAACAATTTCACCTCAATATTTACCACAAGAAGGGAAGTACTAACAAAGTAGTAGACGATTTGAGCAGGCCTCCAATTGCAGCCATAAGTATGGTTTTGAACTCATGTGGTCATCAAACTGAAGCCTGGGCTTGCTTGTATGAGAATGATGTTGAATTTGCAGATGTTTATAATCAATTAGTGAAGGGACAACAAGTGAATGATTTCTATTTGTAGGATGGAATGCTTTGTCACCTTGGCCAAATCTATGTGCCCAATGCAGAACACAAAAAGTTGATATGGGAAGCTCACTATAGTAAGGTTGTTGGTCACTTTGGTATAGGTAAGACTACTGCTATACTTCAGAAGTATTTCTATTGGCCAAAATTATGGAATAATGTTATTTCATATATTCAAGCCTATACCGCATGTGCTATTGCAAAGCTTGCCAATCGTAAACTTGGGCTGTACTCACCACTTCCTGTTCCTGAAAAACCTTGGCACTCAGTTTCTATGGACTTTATGTTTGGTCTTCCTACCACCAAAAGAGGCCATGATTGTGTGTATGTTGTGGTAGACAGGTTCTTGAAAATGGTAGTAATAGTGGCATGTAAAAAAACCATTTCTACAGAGGACATTGCAAAGCTATTCTTCAAGTACATTTGGGTTCATTTTGGTCTGCCGAATACCATTATCTCAGATAGAGACAATAGGTTTCTTAGTAAGTTTTGGTCTACACTATGGGAAAAGATGGACACAAAATTAACAAAGTCTACTACTTTCCACCCTCAAATAGATGGCCAAACAGAGGTAGTGAATCGGATGATCATACACATCCTACGAATGTACCACTCAAAACATCCCCGCACATGGGATGAAAGTCTTCCATATGATCAACATAGCTACAATAGGGCAATTCACAGTTCAACTGGTCACAACCCATTTGAGGTTTGCCTTGGTTATCAACCACTTGCACCCATGGACGTTGCCATACCACTTATTCAACCTGATCTGGTTCCACATAATGGTAAGGAGGAAGATAAGGCAGCCCAGTTCATTGATAGAATTCATCATCTACAACAACAAGTTCATGAAATTTTGGAACACACCAATAAGAAGTATAAGGAGAGACATGATGAGCATTGTACTCCTCATAATTTCCAAGTTGGGGAAAAGGTGTGGTTGCATATCCAGAAGGAACAATTTTAGGGTGCCAATAGGAAGCTTCGTCCTTTGCGTTATGGGCCATACACCATCATCAAGCAAGTTGGTGATAATGCTTTTGAGCTTAATTTACCTCCATTTCTGGGTCTTCATCCAGTCTTCAATGTGGAACTCTTGAAGCCATATTTTCCTCCACTATTAGATGTTGTAGATGTGGCAGAAACAATCTCCACTACAGAATTGAATCCAAATGCATCTACCCCATTCCAATGTGATCAGATTGTGGACACCATGGTGAAAACACTCAAACAACAACAAATTTACTTGTACAAAGTGGTTCAAGCAGGGCAGATTGCTCAACAAGGAAAGTGGTTTACCAGAGAGCAGCTTCAAGAACATTTTCCTCATCTCATTCAAAGTGTTGATGCAATGGGGCCCATTGCTTTCCAAGGGGGAAGTAATGATCAGAAGAAAATTTGAATTATATATTTTTTAGTTTAGTTTGTCTATATGTTAGTATTTTGCATTTTTGAAGGTCTTAAGGGCATTTTTAGCCCCTGCAACCGATGAAAGAGCATGGATAGCACATGCTTACTAAACACCTGTATAATTAGAAACCACTCTTTTGATTAAACATTACGTTGATTTCTTATGCAAGGGTGTAGAATCGCACCTTGAAGTTATTCCCTACATACCTCCCTTGTAGTAGAGACAAAAAACTCTGACTTAGGATAATCTATTTGTAGCTTTTTGAGGAGAGGGTGTGTTGGTTCCCTAGATTGAACACGGTGGGGGTTTTACACTACTGTAGGGGCAGGAACCAAGTTGAGCCCTTGAATCATGCGTGGAGAGGCCAAGTCTAGACTATTTTAGAGATACTTGGGGACTTGGACCAACATATGACAAGGACTATGCTAACCCTTCTTCACTTTGGGCTCTTGAAAACCTAAGAGGGTGATCCCTTAATGCTCCTACAATCTTCGCACCACACTTGCAGACAAAATTTAAAATAAGCAAAAGGTCTCACTCCTAAAAGGGATTCAACAAAGAGGGAGAATGCTACAAAGTGACTAGCTCTCAGTGATCCTCGACCTACTTTGGAGCGTGAGACAACTTTTGACAAGCAGTGACATATATAGAAATAAAAAAAGATTATGATATTATCGATTTACAACAAGCTGTCGATGAGATATGAGTAGAGAACTGTTACTGGAAATGACTAAAGCCATGACTAGTGTCTTATCCATTGGGCAATTGAAATTGTAAAACATAAGATGAAATATAACTAAATAGAACATCAATATAATAGCTGGAGATCTTAAGATAACACTCCCTTCCAATGCATCTCATCTATCTATGCCAACCTAAAATACTTATCAGAATCCATGTATAAGCCCCATCAGTCTGCAAATCCTATCATAGCAATTTAACCAACCCCTTAGATCAGAGCATAAGATAGAAAACACATACATTACAACAATGCAATGAACGAGAAAACCCTTGACCTTCCTCATTCAAAACATAACAGAGTTACACACTAGAGAAAATGAATTTGAACTATGCTTGCATTCATTTAATAAGTTATTTTTTGTTACAAATTATCTTACAAATAACTCTTCAAGAACCTGAAACAAAATAAGACACAAGAAGCATTTCATTTTCTCTACAAATTCCTATTACAACCTACTCATTTCACCTAGACTTACTATACATGACCAAGGGTTTGAATCCAAACTTGTGGACCAAATTTATCGACCCCCAAGATTTGTGACCAAATTTCTTGACCTTTGTCTCATGGCCCTGAATTTCCTTTTATAGAAACAAGGGAGAAAATAAGCTTTAGACCAGAGGAGACACCTGTCACAAGCTCATAAGATTGCTTGTAACTTTGTTACATAAATATTCCTCACAGTCTCCCAAAAGATTGTCCATGCTGGTGTTCAGATGAAGTAGAACCAAAATTATTAACTGCATTTTGGTAGAAATAGAATTTCTTGAGTCATACCACCATCACCCCTAATGCTTCCAAATGGACTATGAGATGTGCCTTGATGCTCTACAGAGTACTTCCCTTCTTGAAGAGTCTTTAGATCCCAACAAGAAGTAAAATTGCCCCTCCACTAAAAGAGGAGTTCAAGCCTTTATGCCCAGGATCAGAGAAAGTGGAAAGAGGAGCTTGTAGAGGAACGTAATAGGAGAAAAAGGGGTTGCAACTTTCATGTCATTGCAGAAATGACTCATTTCCACCTCCTCCCCAATTTTGTTCTACTCTTGCTCCTCTGTGAGGTCCTTCCTAGAACCCTCTGTCAACGAGTGATAGAGGAGAGGCAGAGGATGCATCATGTAGGGTTTATTCTAATAAGAAATGAATTTCAAGCCTCCATTGACTATCCTCCCCACTTTCAAGACTTCATTGACTATAAGCATACTCACTCCCAAAGGAATTCCATCTGGTATCACAGAGCTCAGTGTAACTCCTAGCATGATACTACTCAAAAATCATTCTCATCATTTGAAAACCTTATGAGAAGATAATGATTTTTTTGTTCTTCTTACCAACTGAAGACACAACCTAGCTGTATTTATAACAAAATACCCTTCTTGGCGGTGCTGATGAATGGGAAAAATCATCATTTCAACGTTTTTCTACTCATCCTGCCAGGAAATGGATTCAAGAAATCATATCCATCAAATAAAAAACACTATCAGATTCAAATTGCCAATTCACTGTCCTCTGACCAAGTTCACCTTACGTGAACAATTTTGTTCCTAATTACTTGATTTCTTGACTACAAAATTTTTGTTTCAAAATCCCTTTTTTGATATTGAATCCTTATCTTTTGAAAGTTTCTCGACAATAGTTTCTTGATTTTCTGCCTTACTGTGAGAATCTCTGATAGTATGCATCCTATGATCTTATTGAAAGGTCCTTGATCACTTCATTTCTAGCTCATAAATCATCCTTATCCTCTCATCCCTCTAAAAATCTCAACTTCTCTTTGTGGTGGGAATGAAAACTTGCTGAGATTGTCACCTCTGGAACTGCCAGCTTTGTCCATTAGTCGTGACTCAACCCAACAAACAACCCTTAGAGAAGGCTTCTTGAAAATTAGTTGGCATCCATGTATCTAAACTTGTCTTTATTTATTCCATGTCGACAGGCTTATTCCCTTCTGTCTTTATTTTCCCGCATGAATGACAATGAAACAGTCCAAATCACTCTCTTTGAAAAACTCTCTATTTCCACCATAGATCTGTCCATCATGACACATTGTGCGATCACCATTGGTCAATATTGATATTGATCTTCCAACATAGCAAGATGGGTCCACAAAATTCTGGCCATGCATCGTCCAGTCATCTTCTAGCTCAATTTTGTTAGCGGCCCCATCTTTGTACCTTCCTAGTCTACCTAGGACACACGACATCATCTCACAATGTCGTGGTCCTTAACTTCCCTGCATCTTCCTTCATGGGACTAAGAGGGTCATCTGATCTACTCATTCATTACGTGCAGGTTATAATGTCCACTCAATAGTTGCTGCTATCCTTCGAGCATCTTCCCACTTGAGTTAAAACATCACCGTCTATTTGATGCACGTGCAAAAATGGTGGAACCTTTAGTTGCTTGATAATTAATCATGGAGATATAGGGTGAAACATTAAGGCCAAACTTAGGGAAAATAAAAACCCACTACAATACTTAAAAGGGGCTCGACCATAGTGAAAAAGACGTAAGATCTAGGAAAATTAAAAGGCCGGCAAAAGAAATAATGCCTAGGAAAAGGAACATGGTCCCCTTCAATAATGGAAAAGACCCTCATGTTTAAGTGAACAAAGGTAATGAAGAAACACAACAGGCTTTAGGTTTAAAACAAAAGGCTCACTTGGGAACACATAAACCTAGAAACCATAAACCTTGAGGGTAAAAACAAAGAGCAACATTAATTCAAAATGATGAAAACTTTGCTAGGGACATCAAATTTTTGCATAGTCATTTTCAGGGCTATCAGGGTGATTGGGTCATCCTTCCAGTCCTGGAGGCCCCTACCTATCCAGCTTAGAAAAATACTTACAAGTTTGTAACACCACTTTAGGTGTGAAGCATTCGGGTTAATGGAGTGTCTAAGTTGTAAGCCTAACTTCGACACAATGAGCCTTATCCTTAGGAAGTGAATATTGTTTGATTAATTCTTGATTGTGCTAAGACCAGTAAAAAGTTGGGCTGAATGTGGCCTATGAACTTACACAATTACATTAGTCAGAGTAGTCAAAGCCCACAACCATAACATTTTCTTTGTTTTCTAAATGTTTGATCACATAATTTGTCCAAAATTTCCTCAAACAAACTACAAATTTTCAAATCCTAAAAACAGACACAGAATCTCGTAGTTGTATTTAATCTTTTTCACATTTGTCGATCCAATTCTTGCACTCATCTTATCATTTTTTTACATTCATGCCCAATCAAACTCATAGTTGTTGATAGACTTTCACATTTATTCTCAATTGGTTTCACATTTGTCAACATAAGGTCCCATAATTGATTGTCAAACTAGTGCTTCAAAGGGTCAGTTAAGATCACTAAATTAGGATCCATACTAGTTCAAACCTTGTGGTTGATCAATCTTTTAGCATCTATAAGTACATATTATTCTTTCCTTTTATAGTCATCTTAGTTTTAAAAGTGTTAAGTTTGCAACATAAGTTTCCATAAGTGTCATCTTAGCATAAAATAATCAGTCTCCAAACTGTAGCATCCTTAATTCAATTATCTTGTAGCAATCATTCCTCCCTAAAGAAATCCAAAGAGTCTAGTCTTCAAATTGAACCATAGCAATTATTGAGATACCAACCCTTTTTCTCATAAGTCTATCTTAGGGTATAAACTTTATTCCAATTTTCAATCAATTTCCATCTTGTTTCAGGTCAAGGTATTCTTTAATATCCTTGTCTACATCTCTAGTCTTGTGTTCTTGGGTTTCTTAGGAATTAGCCTCATATGGGGGCATAGTCCTTGCATTGGTCATCCAAAAATCTTGAGAAAATCATAAAAAATGCATAGTTTTGGTTTACCTCATTGTGATCAACTTAAAAGTCCCAAAAATTGAAAAACTATAGTTCCTGCATCCTTAGTGTGTCTTTAAGATTTCTTCAAACCCGTCACTCATTCACAAAGAGGTAAAAAAACAATAGACATGTATTAAGACATGAACTTTAACCCAATGAGCATCATGAACCTTTCACATAGGCAAACTAGAAGAGTTGCAACATTGACAAGTCATCCTTCAAATCCCAATGATCCATTATTCATTGAAAACATCTAGAGGGCTCTAACTATTAGAGAACTTGAAGACTCACAACAAGACCCCATTCTTACAATCATCAATGGGATTTTGAATCATGATCCTAATCGATATCTCTTATTACTATCCCAAAATGGTGCTAAACTACCCCTAGATTTTAATGTCACTACCATAATGTAAGTTGGGGCTCAAATTCCTCAATCTTTGGGACTCACACAAGGTTCATTTTCTCAACAAGTCCCTACTATCACCCCATCAATGAGCACTACTCTATCAAATCCTTCTGCACTTTCTTTGATTTACATTCTTCCCTTTCAAAAACAACTAACCAACCATCTGCACCCCCTCAGAGCAACAATCAACATCAATCTAGGATAAAGGATATACCTTAAAATTCTCCTCCTAGATGGATGCACCAATATATTCATCTTAGTTGGAAGGAGAAGGAGTAATAACCCCTAGCTTTTGTCTAAGATAATCAAAGGTTTGTTTTGAAATTTCCTTAATGAATATGTCTACAATCTAATCCTTAGTGGACACATACTCCAATCTAACTTCCTTCTTTGCAACTTTTTCCCTTAATAAATTATGCTGGACAAAAATGTGCTTTGACCTTGAATGCATCACTGGATTCTTTGAAATTTTTATGGCACTAGTATTATTAAACATAATAGGAATGGGTTCATCACAAGTCACTTTAAAATATTTTGATGTCTACTTCATCCACATCACCTAAGTGCAGTAGCACACTACAACAATATATTTTTCCTCTACAGTGGATAAGATGTAATGTCCCCAAATTTAGCCTTATATCATTAGTACTTCTATAATTTGGTGATGTCTCTAAAGAGAAAAGATTGTAGAATGAATCAAGAGATCTGTATTGGAAGACTAATTCGTATTAAATATGGTGCAATAATATACAAATCGATAATCTACCTTACCCTTAAATAGAAATCATTTTTATGCTGACCAAGGAGACTCATAATTAGAAGATCTGATGATAACTAATTATCATCAGTACGACAAGAGTGTGTTGAATGTAAAGAGACATATTAGATTATATATACACACTTGTTTGGAGAGGTTCTTATATAAGAATTATTTTCGATTTGAGGAAGAAGACAACTATAAATATTTTATGACAAATGTACAAGGAGATTGTAAGAAGTTCTGTAACAGATTTGTAAGGTTTATGAGATATTTATGATCAACATAAATCCATTGTCAAATTAGAGGAAACTATAAAGATAAGTTTTATTTTCTGAATTTTTCTTAGAATTTTAGGTTAAATATTAAAATAAAATGTCTTTAGTTTGATAAAATTATATTCATAAATATATTCCAATTCTCACCTTAAGTTGGAATTGTTGTCTCAGGAATAAATTATGATAAGTCCCAAAAGGGGACATTACATAAGGATATTGACTTTGGTTTCTTACTGAAATAGGAGACTAGTCTACCTCGCAAGAAAAATGCACTTACACTAGTAGTTCTTCTATCATCAACATAACCAGCCAAAACAACATCACTATGGTCTTTTAGAGGGAAACCATTGTCCTTTTTGTACCATAGATGATAATTCAAAGTTCCTAATTTCATGTATCCAAATATTCTTTTGACATCCTTACTATGAGATTGCTTAGGATTAGTTTGATATCCAACAACAAACATATTGCATGCATAATATAAAGTCTAGAAGTAATAAAATACAACAATCTACCAATCATAGACCTATAGAGAGTCTGATTAGCTCCCAGATATTCGTAATCCTTACTAAAGTGACAACTAGTAGTCATTTGGGTACTTATTAGTTTAGCATTCTCCATACGAAAAAAAACCAGCATTTCCTTAACATATTTTGCTTGAGAAATGAAGATTCCATCATCTAACTGAGCAACTTGAAAACCAAGAAAGAAAGACAACTCACCAATCATTGAAATCTCAAATTCCTTATGCATTTCCTCTGCAAATCCTCATCATCACCTCCAAAGATAATATCATCAACATATCCAACAACTTTTAATAGTTTGCGATCCTCAATATTCGAATAAAGATTACTATCTACAATACCTTTCTTGATTCCTTGTTGTAGTAGATACTTGTCTAGTCTTGCATACCAAGCCTTGAGAGATTGCTTGAGACAATATAATACCTTTTTCAACCTACACATCATGTCCAACTCTTCTACCAACTGAAATTCATCAAGTTTTTCTATATAGGCTTCTTCTTCTAGGCCTCCATTTAGAAAATCTATCTTGACATCCATCTAGTACTCCTTGAAATCCTTGTTAGAAGAAAATTCTATAAACATTCTGATTGCCTCCATTCTATCTTCCAGAGAAAAACTCTCCTCAAAATCAATACCTTCTACTTGAGAATATCTCTTTCATACCAATCTGGCTTTGTTCCTTGTCACTTCTTCTTCATTTAATTTGATCTATAATACCCACTTGGCTCTAATAACATTCTTGCAAATATTATGGGAAAAAGTTCCCATGTATGACTCTTCTGAATCTAATCAAGTTCTTATTTCATGGATTTCATCCATCCTTCATCCTTGCTTGTCACATGTTCACTTTCATTGGCATGTCTTCTTCTAGTTTGCACACCCTCATTCTTATCACTAATAATTTGATCTTTAGAGTGACTCTTTTGAACATGTCTTTCTAGAGTCTTAAGGGTCTGTTTTGACTCCTTTTCTTTAGTTTCTTTTTCTTCCTCTTCTTCTTATGTAGTGCAAGGAACACTTTTTATTCCATAACCCTTAGGTTCTTCAGTGTTCTAATTCTAATTTTTATCGACTCTAACATTTGTGCTTTCAACTATCTTCTTAAGTCTCTTGTCATAGCATCTTTAGACCTTGCTTCAAAGAAGATTCCTTCATTGGTTCTTGAATAAAACTTTCCAAGATCCTCTTCATCTATTTTGATTTAGAACTTACTCCCAAAGATTATTAAGTACCTAACATTTTCACTCCTTCCACACCACAACTCATAAAAGGGTCTTTGATTTTCCTTTTCTAACCCACACTCTGTTAAGAATATAAATAATAGTAGGCACAACCTATTTCCATTAAACATCAAATGAGTTGACATCTTTTAACATTGTCCTATACATTTATTGAACCATTCTATTCTTCCTTTCTGCTACCCAATTTTGCTAAGGGGTCCTAGGAGCAGACATATATCTTCTAATACCATGATCTTCACAAAACTTGTTAAACTTATTTGATGCAAATTCACCTCATCTATCAAACCTCAAACATTTTATCTTAATATCCAATTAATTCTTAACCATATATTTTAAGTCTTTAAAATTATCTAATGCTTCATATTTTTCTATTAGAAGAGTAAGCCATGTCATTCTAGAATAATCATCAATAACTATCATAAAGTACCTCAAACCATTTAGTCCTTTTGATCTGGTAGGTCCACATAAATCAATGTGTACCAACTCCAAAGGTTTTGAAGTAAAATATTTGCTTCCCTTGAACCTTGTCATTATCTGCTTCCCCATCCAACATTTCTTGTATAGTGCATTGGCAAGCTTGACAATCTTGGGCATATCTCTTACAACATGTGTAGAGTTGATTTTCACCATGTTATTAAAGTTGATGTGTCCAATTCTTTTGTGCTAAATCAAAAATTCATTTCTTTGGCCTATCATATAATTTCCTCTTTTGTCTTCTTTTAGATGGTATATATTTCTATCAATCCTTGTACCTTCTGCAATTAGTCTTTTAGAGCTTTCTTTTATGATTTCACATCCATTCTCATGAAATGTAAGTTTGTATCCTTTGTTGCACATCTGATCAAAACTGAGAAGATTATGTCTTAGTCCCTTAACATAGATAACATCCTTTGTCTTTTTATTTCTATCAATAGTTATGGTTCCTTTACCATAGATTTGAGTAGCCTCCTCATCACCAAACTTGACTAAACCACCATTCCATTTTTCAAGATTGATAGACTTTCTTCTAGTAGCAACCATATGATTAGAGAAACCATTATCAATCACTCATGCAATTAGTTACTATTTTTCATGAAGGGCATTCCATACAATCAAAGATTTATCGACATTTTTATTGTCATACAGAGTACCAGATTCTTCACATTTGCCAACATTTTCAACTTTTATAGCCATAAACAATGTTTCATCATCTGAATCATCACATTCTTAAGATGAATATGTGTGGGTGAAAATATGTGTAAATAAAATTATTTAAATACTAAGTTAACAATCTAAGCAAAACAAAAATCAATCAAACACTCAAGATAAGAATGATTAAAAGGAAGAAAACTAGATAACGAAAAAATAAGAGCAATTAAAATGCAAACTCTAGATTTATCCTTTGATTTGATAGTCCTCTATTTTGATGTGTTCTTAAACTATGATTCCAAAGATGCTTGGATGCACTCCATGATGGTGAATGTAGGATGAAAATTATGTTGGTATTTTGATGATGTTTAGTTGTGATTGTCATTGATGGACACACACTTATTTGATGTATGAATTATTCTCAACCGGTAGTTGTTCCGATCGGTATTGTATGTCATTAAATGTATAGTCTTTGTTTGTTGAAGACTATTCGTGTTATGCAGAAGATGCTTACCGGTCACAGCATGACCAAAGACCCCAAGTGGTCTAAAGATCTTATATGGAATGAAGACCCCGAGCGGTAGCTAATATTTTGATCAGAACACTATGTTCCAATTTTCTAGTCTTCATTTGTCAACCGGTAATTGGTATATTGTATTAAACCGATATAATTGTAATGTGTGATGAGTTATCATCCACTGACACTTTGGTGATGTTTCTGTGTCATGTTACCAAATGTGTCTAGATGCACCGTACCTAGGAAATTGTAGTCTAATCTTATTGGACCAACATGAAATCAGGTTCCTATATGAGGACATCATGTCTAGGGTTTTAAACAAGTAGTTGTGTGTGAATGTTGGAAAGAAGATTAGGTCTATGTGAGAAAATGTCTCTCACAACAGAGATAGAGAATGCAAAATATAGAAGACTGAAGTAATGCTGGAATGCATTAACAGGGAGCTGTTAAGGATCTAATCAAGCATTTTGTGCTACTATCTAGATCATTCACTTGTTGATTACTAATATCTTCGACAAGTCTAAAACCCTTAACTGGGTAGGCCCAGCCAAGCCTATTGTAAATCCTCTAACAAGGTGGTTCACATTTGTGGATCCGAAATCCTCTAATAGGGTAGTCTTTAGTAGGACTTATCTCCTAACAGAGATCTGGATTCCTAAAAGGATCTGTTCTGGTGAAGAATGTTGTAAGGCCTTAACTGGTCTAACCTTAACCAGTCTGGTTACTATTATGCATATACTTGACTTGTGAGTTTTACTCACTGTGGTTTTTCCCATTTGGGTTTCTACATCAAAACATCTTGTGTTATGGTGATTGTGCTTCTGTGGGTAAATGATTTATTTTCTAGTTGGCTTGTTTATGTTTTAACCAGTTTATTATTTAATCTACTACACCAGTTTGCAGTTAAACTGCTTAAGAGATTATTTAAGTTTTTGGGTATACTAATTCACCCCCCCTCTTAGTATTCATCAATTGGTATCAGAGCCTACCTTTTTGTATGTCTAACCACTTGGAAGGAGATATGAGGGAATACAGCATGAGGGAACTCACTCACCATCTTACTAAGTCTGAGAGAGCCATGATGAACTCAAAATCAAGTATAAAGCCTCTTTAGCCAAGAGAAGAGAACTTGCTGAGCAGTTAATGGAATTTACTGAAAACAACTCTTCTGATGAAGCTGACATGGAGGCCCTTGTCAGAGAAGTGGAAAAACTGAATGAATCCAAAACTAACCTAAGGAGTGAGTTGGAAGGACTGACTATCAGGATGAGTCAGGAGCTAGAAAACATAAGAAAATTTGAAGATTTGGTAAAGGACAAGGAGCATGAGATATCTAAGTTGAAACAAGAAATCAATACCATTACCGCCTATCTGCAGGAGGGTAAAGAAGAGAAAGAAGAAATAAAAGTTGAACTGAATGTAGCTATTTCTCAAAATGAAACCTTGATGGAGACCAATGTTTCTCTTTCCAAGGAACTTGCTGAGACAAAGGAGATACTTGCTAAATTCAACTGGAGTGCTGCTAAGTTGGAACAAAAGATGGAATCAGTGAAGCCATCAAAGGATACCACTGGACTTGGTTTCTCTGGATACGAGGAAGGTGAGACCTTTGGAACCAAGAGTGATGCACTAAAGAAGAAATCGACACCTAAGAACAACAACAGGAGTAAAGATAAGCAAAAGTTTAAACCCTTTTGCTTTAACTGTCTTAAAGAAGGACATACTACCAATGTATGTAGGAGCAAGGCTTACAATAACTTTCCTTACTTTCAAAACAATGTGGCTAGATCTGGTAGATTTAATGGTCACTGTTATGCATGCAACAAGTTTGGGCATAGAGCTTTTGAGTGCAAGTCAGTTATGAACAACTCTGGAAGTTATCCACCAAGATCTAAAGGAGTTGTCCCGAAACTTTCTATGAACTGGAACCCAAACCGGTACAGGAACCTATGACCATCGGTCAAATGGTTATGGAGCGGCAACTAGTTGGAGAGAAACCTATTTGATCTGTCATGGTAGCGGTCACATTATTGCAACATGCAGAAGGAAGAATGGAAATGTGAATGCCAGACCATGGAGAACACATGGAATGATATGCTATCATTGCAACAAACCGGGACACATTGCCAGAGCATGCAGACTAAGAAAGAATCCATTGGGAGACATACTGATCAACCTAGAAGAGAAGATTGATGTTGAAACCGTTGAGGTGGACATGGATAAAACTTGGAAAAATAATTTTGAAGAGAAGTCACAAGATGTACTAGTTTCCACACCTGGTGTGGAAATCCCTGAATTGACAAACTGAGCTTCGAAAAGCTTAGGGGGAACATATCGGTAAAATGTTTCAAACCCCTAGAGTATATCGGTAAAGTACCTTTATCAGTATTTGTTACCTGCCAATTAACAGAAGAAATGAAGCAGTAAAAGGTAAAATTAGGGTTTGAGCCCTAATGGTGATGCATTTATTATGGTAGGTGGGAGTGTTTAAAGTGACTTTTGTCATCATTTTTACTTACCTATTTTAAAAAGAAGAATTTTTTTTCTAAGCTTGAGCAGTGCAACTAGAGCGATTCATCTTGCATTCGAAAGAATTCAGAATGGAATCTTGCACAAGATTTTGTAGCCACTTCAAGCTATCAGTGTGGAAGTCAAAGTGGTAAACAAGCTTCCAAAGAAGTGTGTTGTGCCCGACATTGGAAAATCCCAAGTTCAGAGTGTGAAGGTATTTCTCATTGAACCATTCTTATCATTTGGAATCTTCTTGATATGGCTTCTGCATCTAAAATCCCCTCTAGTTCTACTGAACCTGAGGACGCACCTGAGTTTCTTAAAAAGAAGATGAAATATAATGCCCTATCTTAAATTCCCACCAGAGTTATTGTCGAAGACTATGTTTCAGGATATATTGATTGAAAACTAGAAGACCTAGGGTCCCTAGTGATTCACTCCCAACTAAGTCTATTTTGTGGAGATGATAAGAAGATTAAACTTGAATACAACATAATAAAGAAGAAGAAATTACATAATGCAGTATACTTTCTTGAAGAATTTACAAAAGAACACATCAGGATTATCCTTAGTAGGGTTCATGGTGATAAGATGTACCTTGAGCGAACCCATGATATTACACCGGAGGCAATTCATGCCATGACCAGTTCTGCAATGTTGGGGAAGTCCCCGTTCTTCGAAAGATCACCAAAACCAAAATGACAGAGCTCACCGGTTCTGTGAGTGACCAATGGGCAATGACTGTCAACACCATTAAAGAGATGATTTGGTGAAATATGCATGCATGGTAATCATGTATAGAATATTCTATGCTAGCAGAATGAATTTTGTTCCTACAGTTGCAGTGCATGCCGCTTATAGGATGATCAAGGAGAATGCAGAATGTGACTTGTGTACCTGCATGCAGAAACAACTCTTAGATAACCTAAAATTGATCAAATTGGACAAAACCTTGAGGTTTAAGTTTGGTCAACTGCTTGTCGGTTTATTTTTCTACTTTCAAGGATATTTTCCTGGAGTCGGTGATGTTCGATGGTCAACTGACCTATCGGTTTCCAAACAAATAAAGGAGAGTCTGCAAGTAGTGGGAACTGCATATCCGGAGACTCTGAACAAATATTTTGATGAGTTCAAACTAAAGATGAACTATAGAATGAGAATATCTGGTGATCTAGTTAAGAAATATGAAGATGACATCTATTTTATTATCAAAACCGATCACTGCATAATGGAAGCGGTCGAACCTAAAGAAGATGTAGTTGAGCCTATGGGGTATGAAGTGGTAAATGATATACTGACAAGGTATGCCTCTACCCTACTTGCTTCACCACTAGATCCCAAGAAGAAGAGGACCAATACTTACTTAGAGAGGATCAAACCTACTGAGGTACCGAAGCAGAAAAAGAATAAAGCAGTACCATCGATATCGACACCGGTTACATCTGCTGCCAAACCTAAAGTGACCAAAAGGTCACCAACAAAAAAGAAACCGGAGGCTATTCCGGTAAAGGTATTTGAAAGGAAGAGGAAAACCAAGAATAATTCACTGGATTCAGAAGGCACTGAACCAGAGGTAGAAATGAAGAAGACAAGGAAATCAAGCAAGAAGATGAAGTCAACCGGTAATGTACTAGCAACCTTTGCACTGGTAAATTTAGATATTTCCTCTTACAAACCTATGACACATTGTCAAAGGACCATAAATAATATTAGAAGAAAAGTTCTTGATGATTTAAAAGAATATTTTGATGATTTCAATGATAGTGAAAAGGAGGATGTTGAACAAGAACTTATTAAATATTTATATATTAATGATCGATCACCTTCTGAAATTAAATTAGTTACTTCTAAATCTTTGTATGATTCTTTGGACAACAAATGGCGCATTGCCATTGAAAAAGAGAAAGACATCGGGGAGAAAGTTTTTGCTCAATATTTTCCAGATGCCTCTAACTTAGAATTGTTTGAAATTATCGATAAGTACAAAGGCATTTTCTTCATGCGAAGAAGAAGAATTCAGCTACTCGGAGGCAAAACTTTTGAAGTGGAAAAAGACACCCATTTGTAGGTTAAAGCTCCTGTCAAAATGCAACAAGCATCCGAAGCTAATTGACAGGCTGAGCAAGAGTCTGACCTATCCATAGCCAAACCAAATGAAGTCTTTGGTAGTCTAGGTGAAAGAATAGCAGAACAAAATGACCCCATTGATGTTGATGCACTGGATATTGAGGATATCACTCCAGACAAGGAAAAAGTTGAAAAAGAGAGAATGGAGAAAGAAAAGGATGAGAAAGTGAAAAAAGAGAAAGCAAAGAAAGAAAAAGAGCAAGTGGAGAAAGGAAGACAAGAAGAGAAGAGGAAGGGAGGAGAGAAGAAGAAGGAAGAAGAGAAAAAGAAGGAAGAAGAGAAGAAGAGGAAGGAAGAAGAGAAGAAGAAGGAGGAAGCAGAGAAGACAAAGGAAGAGGAGAAAAAGAGGGAAGAAGAGTGGAAGAAAGAAGAGGAGAAGAGGAGAGTGGAAGAGGAGAAAGTGAAGACCAACAAGGTAGCCAAATACAAAGAAGAAGAGGAGGAGAAAAGACAAACAAAGATCAAGGCAAAGGAAGAGGATAGACTCCTAAGGCAACCAAAGATCAAGCCAAGCAGGTTGATTCCACCAGTCCCACCAATCTGACTCTTGCCTGTCTAACTCAATCGATTGATGAGACTGAACTACTGCAGAGCATTCAACTAGCACAGGAGAGATTGGAAGAACTAAGGAAAAAGAAAGAACATGATGTTATTCAGTTTGCTGTTGACACCCTTTCTAATCTAATCCCTGATACTAACCTCCCCAGTACCGATTCCTCACTGGCCAAGCTCAAGCTTCTTTGCACAATAGTGGATGATCAAGTACAATGTTTGGAAGATGTTACCCGGGCCACTACAAAGAAAAACCATGAAAAGGCACTCAAAGTTGCCTTAGTAAAGCAAATGGATGAATATAGAACATGACTGCTTCAGAAAAAAGATGATATAAGTTCAGCTATGGGTGAAGGTAACCTACTCTTGAGTAAAATCTGCCAACCTCACCTATTTTGTGAAGATGCTCTGAATCATAAGCCTCAACTCTAATCGGAGTTACATAAATTTATCAGCAACTTCAAATTGCCCTATGATCTGTTCACAGTATATGGACAAACTGTTCATACTCACCAGCATTAGATTACAAAGCTTGACTTAGAGATCTGCAATCGGACTTGAGATCTGCGGGAGCTCTAACTGCTCCTATTGCCAAAATTGTAGGTTTTTCAGAAGTGCTTCCTGAACTTGGAGGCTATTACTATGACACAGGCGATGAGCACCATCGATGCAATGGAAGAATTATCCTTCGAGATGAAGACCAAGAGTGAAATTGCTGCCTCACTTCTCGAGTCATGGTCTTCAGACATGAAGAATTTTATGCAAAACTTTAAATCTCTTTTTGAGAAGTTTTACTCCTTATTGTCATGAACATATACTCTCTTTTCATATTATGCAACAAAAAAAAAGGGGAATATTTTGCATTACTTTGTCATTGTTGGCAAAGGGGGAGTAGTGTATTAAAATTTTGGCGAGTATTAACATTTCATGCACATACTTGTAATTTTTGCAAAGGGAGTAGTATATATGCTTAGGGGGAGTAATTTTGATTATGGCATCTATTTTTGTTTTGTAAGCACTTAGATGTCAAAATTTTCCTGTGTTGCCATCAATGCCAAAGGGGGAGATTATTGGTATTTTGATGATGTTTAGTTGTGATTGTCATTGATGGACATACACTTATTTGATGTATGAATTATTCTCAACTGGTAGTTGTTCCAACCGGTATTGTATGTCATTAAATGTATAGTCTTTGTTTGTTGAAGACTATTCGTGTTATGCAGAAGATGCTTACCGGTCACAACATGACTGAAGATCCCAAGAGGTATGAAGATCTCAAACAGAATGAAGACCCTGAGTGATAGTTAATCTTTTGATCGAAACACTATGTTCCAAATTTCTAGTCTTCATTTGTCAACTGGTAATTGGTATATTGTATTAAACCAGTATAATTGTAATGTGTGATGAATTATCATCCACCGACACTTTGGCGGTGTTTCTGTGTCGTGTTACCAAATGTGTCTAGATGCACTGTACCTAGGAAATTATAGTCTAATCTTATTGGACCGACATGAAATCAGGTTCCTATATGAGGACATCATGTCTAGGGTTTTAAACAAGTAGTTGTGTACGAATGTTGGAAAGAAGATTAGGTCTATGAGAGAAAAGGTCTCTCACAACAAAGATAGAGAGTGCAAAATATAGAAGACTGAAGTAATGCTGGAATGCATTAACAGGGAGCTGTCAAGGATCTAATCAAGCATTTTGTGCTACTGTCTAGATCATTCACTTGTTGATTACTAATATCTTTGACAAGTCTGAAACCCTTAACTAGGTAGGCCCAACCAAGCCTATTGTAAATCCTCTAACAAGGTGGTTCACAGTTGTGGATCTCAAATCCTCTAATAGGGTATTCTTTAGTAGGACTTAGAGATCTGGATTCTTAACAGGATTTGTTCTGGTGAAGAATGTTGAAGGCCTTAACTGGTCTGGTTACTATTCTGCAGATAGTTGACTTGTGAGTTTTACTCACCCTGATTTTTCCCATTTGGGTTTCCACATCAAAAAATCTTGTGTTATGGTGATTGTGCTTCTGTGGGTGAATTCTTTATTTTCTATTTAGCTTGTTTATGTTTTAACCAGTTTATTGTTTAATCTGCTACACCGGTTTGTAGTTAAACTGCTTAAGAGATTGTTTAAGTTTTTGGGTATACTAATTCACCCCCCTCTTAGTATTAATCAAATTAAACTAAAATGGGATGCAAAGATGGATGCTAAATGGATATGAATGTGCAAAAGGTGAGTAAGCAATTCTGCATTACGATGGTATAAAAATGAAAGTGGATGGACTGTGAAAGAAAATGAGGGGATTAAATAGTCCAAGATAAGAGAAGAGGAAGCATGAAAAAGAGACACTTGTCCTTGAGAAGGGAAAGTGTCATGGATGGAAATGACAAGTGTCCTTAAAAAGGGAAAGTGTCATGGAAAAGAATGACAAGTGTCCTTGACGACAAATTCCTATTTGGGAGGGAGACACCCAAATAAGAATTTTCCATTCCAAATATGAAGATAATGAGGATATTTTGCCAAATTTTAAGAAATTTCCCCAAATATTAGGAAATTAAAGATATTAGGGAATGTGTACACATATGGTGAGGGAAAGAGGATAAGGTTGACTAAATGAGACACTTGTCCTTGAGAAGGGCAAGTGTCATGGATTTAAATGACATGTGTCCTTAAGAAGGGCAAGTGTCCTTGAGGACACATGCCTATTTGAGAGAGAGACACCCAAATAAGAAGTTTCCATTCCAAATATGAAGATATTTTCAAATATCAAGATAATTAAGATAAAAGAATGATAAGTGTCCTTGAGGAAACATGCCTATTTGGAAGAGAGACACCCAAATAAGAAGCTTCCATTCCAAAATGAAGATATTCCCAAATATTAGGATATTTGAGATATTTCCCCAAATATTAGGATATTTAAGATATTTCCCCAAATATTAGGAAATTCAAGATATTTGGGAATGTGCACACATATGATGAGGGAAAGGGATAAGGTTGACTAAAACCTAGGGTTAGCCAAATGGGTGAGGTTTAGAGGAAGGATTAGATAAAGATTAAGGTTAAGAGACATGTGAGGAATAGAATTAATTAATTTCATAATGGGAAAAAGGAGGAAAGGGACAAAAAATGAAGTAAATAGTCAAACTATGTATTTGATTTATTTAATTGAAGAAGGAGGTGAATTTAATTAATTAAATTATTTATGATTGGCAAATAACTAATTAAAAGGGGAATCATTTCCAAATATCAATATATTTCCCCAAATATTAGGAAATTCAAGATATTTTGGAATGTACACATATGGTGAGGAAAAGAGGATAAGGTTGACTAAAACCTATGGTTAGCCAAATGGGTTAGGTTAGAGGAAGAGTTAGATGAGGGTTAGAGGAGGATTAAAGTTAGGAGACATGCAAGCAAACAAAATTAATTAATTAAATTAATTATTTCTATGAGGGAATTAAAAGGAAAAAGTCAAAATGAATTAAATAATCAATTTATGCATTTGATGTATTTAATAGAAGAAATGGGGCAAATTTAATTAATTAATTGATTTACGATTATCAAATAATTAATTAAAAGGGGACTATAACGTAATTAATGAAATTACTTAGCTAAAAGGAAGGAACACTAATTAATTAAATAAAACATAATTATTTAATTAAAGGCGCTCGAGATAACCAAATTCAATTAATGAAATTTAGGTGTCTATAGAATATCTACTTTCTTTGGAATATGAACTTCTCTTAGGTTTGTCCCATTTGCTTTTATCATCTCCTCTTCTATAGTTATCTTCTCTAAAAGTACATTTAGATACACAGTGACCAATTCTTCCATAATCAAAGCTTTTTAAGGGTAACCTACATTTATATTTTTAGGCACCTTTCTTCAATCTTCCTACAAAGTTTGCTTTTGCATTAAATCAAAGACATCATTATGATCAACATTGTCTTCCATTCTCTTACTAGCTTTGAATGCAACTTCCTTCTTGGAAATGTCTAGTTCAATATATGTCATCTCAAAGGCAGTGAGTGATCCAGAGAGTTGGTCCATTGTATATATGTCCAAATCCCTACTTTCTTCAATGACAGATACTTTAGGAATAAAGGATATAGGAAAAGTTCTAAGTACCTTCTTTACTACTTCATCTTCATCCAATTTACCACCAAAACCTTTGATTCTACTAACTACCTTAGTTACTCATTGTATGTAGATATCAATGTTTTCATGCTTTGATATCCTTAGATTATCAAATTTTCTTTTAAGATTCTACAACTACACTTGTTTTACCTTCTTGTCTCCTTCATATACGCTACTAATTTTCTCCTAGACATCCTTGGCAGATTTGTTGTTTGTAACCTTCAAAAGTTCTATATTGGACAACCACTTATGATTTCATTCCTTGCTTTCCCATTGTTCTCATGCATTCTAATATCATCCATAGTAGCAAGTGGAGTAGAGGAAGGTGTATAACCATCTACAACAGAGTTTTAAATTCTGAATGCCATAGAGTTCAAATATGATGTCATCCTCATTTTCCAGGAGTAGTTTGTGCCATCAAACTTGGAATTCTTTAAGATCCATCTTGTGCCATCTCAGACCTACCTCAAGTAGTTAAGATTATTTTAGAGGAACTTGTCTCTAATAGAAATTGTTAAACATACCTTACGACTAAGAGGGGGAATGAATTAGTCTAGATTGAATACTTAACTTTATTTCAAAATTCAATATCAAATTAATCTTAACCTTATCAATAATGATGAAAGTTAAAATAATGAATCTCCATCTATAAGAAAAAAATAGATTTATTTGGAAAACACAAATAGGGAAAAACCATGGTGGGAGTTAACTCACAATATATGAAAATATTACAATATTGTTTTAGGCTTACTACGAAGGAAGCACACTGCTCCCTGAAGGAATTGCAAGATAAGAGGAACTACCTTAGGGAAAGATACAAAACTTACTAAGAAGACTCACTGTCTCCAAGCAAGGTACATGTACATATGAATAAAAAAGGATAGGCCTCCAACAACACAACCTCCCACAATCTCCAAGTATGAACTTGTCCTTGAATCTTTGTCTCAAGCAACCAACTTCACAACAATCAACACTCACTTTCTCTATCAAAACTTTGCATCATTGACTTTGAAAATGATACGATCATGTAAGTGCAACATATACACATTGATCCACACACTCATCCACACCATCAACATCAATTTGATCTTCTATATATATACCATTTTCTTTATTACAAACATCAATTAGGTCGGCCAAAGCAAAGAAAAAACATAGGTTCTATCAAGTCGGCCACCAAAACATAAATATGGTGAATGCAATCCAATCCAAGAGATAAAGAAGATGCACCAAACAACACATCACTAGTTGGCCCATAACATCACTAGTTAGTAACAAGGTAACATATGAATGCACCAAGAAACACATCACTAGTCAACCCAAAACATATCTTTGAGGTAAACAAGCTCAATGTGAATCCCCACATGCCAAGGTAGGACCCAAAATAATTTCAACACATTCTTCAAAGCAAGTAGAGATACCCAAGGATTCACTGCAAGCAATAAAACAACTACTATTGGTTGAACTTGAGAAGTTGAATTGAACCACATATTCCAATCACAATACATCATCAAACAAACAATATAGAGGCATGCATAGCACACCAGGATGTTCCTTGAACATCCAAAATAATTCTCAAATCCTTCTTTCTTATTTTCATATCAAGATCATCCTATCATAACACAACTAATACAAAGCACTTCATTTTGGAGAGCTAGTCATACACAAAGCAATATAATCAATACTTGCAGACACGTCAACTTATGAAAGTCAAACTAAGACACAACACATATGTTACAAGTATGTCCTCCAAGTCATAGCTCACCTGAAACATCAATGTAAAGAAATGCAAAAGGTTTCTTGGACCAATTCTGATAGATAACTAGATTATCGATCTGCCGTAATCACCAAGCTCACCAGTTACAACACCAAGGACCTGTATAAATAAATACTCAAGATAAGGATGCTAAAAGTAAATTAAAGAAACAAATAATGCAAATAATCACAAGTGCAAACACAATTTCCTTGATTCGATTGTCCTTCGGTTTGATGTGCACTTGCTATGTTGTGGATGCTCGATTGTGCTCCATGCTTATACAAAAATGCAAGATATTAAGCTAAAAAAGGATGCAATAGTGTTTGAATGTGAGTAGAAAAAATGACATGGTAACAATAGGATAACATAAAAATGGATATATTGCAAAGAAAATGGAGGGATTAAATAGGCAAGGATGGGAGATGAAGAGGCTTGAGAAGAAGACACTTGTGCTCAAAGAGGACAAGTGGAAATCCTCTAAATGCCATGTGGAATGAGATTCCACACTTGTGGCTAAGCCAAGGGTGACAAGTGTCCTTGAGAATGGAAAGTGTCATGGAGAGGAATGACAAGTGTCATGGAGAGGAATGACAAGTGTTCCCAAGGACACATGTCTATTTGGGAGAGAAACACCCAAACAAAAGGATTATTTTCCAAACATTAAGAATATTGGGAATGTGCACAGACATGTGTGAGGGGGAGATTAGAAAGCACAAGGTTGATTTGAAGTGATAGGGTTGGTTAGAACCCTTGGGTTAGGTAATGGGTTGGACTAGAAGAAGGCTTAGATGAGGGTTTAGGTTAGGAGAAATGTGGGGAAATAGGATTAATTAATTTAATTAATTAATTCTATAATGGAAAAAGAGGAAAAGGACAAAAAATGAAATTAAATAGTCAAATCTTGTATTTGATTTATTTAATAGAAGAAGGGGGCTCATTTAATTAATTAAATGATTTATGATTGTCATATAATTAATTAAAAGAGGGCTACAACATAATTAATAAAATTAATTAGCTAGGAGGAGAGAACACTAATTAATTAGATAATGCATAATTATTAATTAAAAGCATTTAGGATTAGCTAAATTCAATTAATTAGATTAATCAAATTTAGGTGTCTACATTTTGTCCCTCTTTGTGGTGGCGCTAAATTAGAGTCAGTGTGAAGATAATAAGACACTAATGACTCGAAGAATAGGAGGTGAGAAAATGCCCCAAGCTAAACTGACGATAGAGGAAGGATGGGTTAGTGATGCCCCCTCGAGAGGGTGCATGAGAAATTGGGCCCAGGTGGTATCTTGACAAGAAAGTTGTCCCAACAGGTGGGAGGAAAGGTGATAAGAAATGGAACCGGTAGGTGAAAATGACACTCAAGCCAAAGACCATAGGAATAAATGGGGGGGAAAATGGTCTCAAAGGGATCAAGATGGTGAAAAATAAGGCATTAGAAGTGTTAGTAGCAACCAAGAAGGAAAACTGAGAGGGGGGTGGGTGAATCAGTCTTCACCGGATCTACAAACTTAATCACAAAAACAAATATGATAAATTGCAGCAATAAGATAGATAAGCTAATTGAAAGCAAAACACACAACACCAAGAATTTGATGTGGAAAACTCGGTTAAGGGAAAAACGGCGGTGGGAACCTACCCACAGTAAGATGATACTTTGTAGTAGTATGTGAAAATATTACAATGGGGAATGCACATGCATTTAGACACACTACCTAGAGCTCACTACTCAAATATAGTTTCCCAAAAGGCTACAACCCTCAGGGAAGTCTCATTGACTTACAATAAGATTCAAACTACACTTCGAAAGAAATGAACTAAAATAATATCTCCAAATGCCTGATTACAGTTCCAGTTAAGAACAATTGTCTGCTCTGCAACACCAATCTCTCCTCAATACTTCACTGAAGGATAAATCTCTTGTTTGCACATACACCACTCTCTAATAATGCAGACACAACATCAACACCTAAATTACATGAATATATCACCTATATATACAATTCATCAACCTTGATAACAAGGTCGGCTAAACCCTCAACCCTCAATTACAAAATTACATCACACGATACAAAGATCAACCACTGGACCAATATAATGATTTACATGACATAAAATGGACCTAAATCAAATTCCCAAACACTCAAATCCAATGGAAATCATGCCAAGATCAACTGCAACACGCTACACCACCAGAAAAACCTCATAACACGAAAATCATCACTGGTTCATAGAAACCATAAAAAACTCACACAACGATCATTGCGGATCGACAAAATAAATAAGACATGACTAAGAAACACTAGCAAGAACGTTAGAATCATCAGTAACAACTACACCAACACCACTTATCAAATCTTCATCTGTCAATGTTTGAAAGCTCAAGAACACAACCAATCAACAACTGTCACGAAGAAAGATAACATGCAGATCACCAAATCATGATCCATCTAAAATGAAGATACACAAGACCATCCCAAACAATATCCAAAAATCTCAGCACAAGATTTGATCACACCGAAATACTGGAGGAAATACCGAACTCTGCAAAACAATGATCAACAAAACAACATTGCAAATCGGATCATAAGATCTTCCCAATTAGCAATCACCAGAGAAAATCACAGGAATATGTTGACATCAATAACAACAACATATACTATTAGCATGAATGACCAACAATATCCCCCTTTGGCATTAATGGCAACATATGAATGTGAAAAATAGTCAATGCAAAGCAAGAAGATATCTCCAACAAACTCCCCCTAAGATCAAGACATATAAAGCAATTTTTCACATGATCTCTCTCCCCCTTTGACAACAATGCCAAAGATCTCAAAATAGATAAGAAAACTTACTCTCCCCCAAAATAGAAACATGAACCTCAGGAATCTCTCCCCCTAAAACATAGACTACTCCACCAGAGGAGCAACACCAACTCACTAATCCAGATAAAAGAATAAGGCTCTAAAATCCACTGGATTGATGCAACTTAATGCATCTAGTTATCAACAAGAGGGGTGGATACCCCTAAATCGTATCTCAAATAGACAAATGTATTTGCAGGCAAAGGCTTAGTGAAAATATTAGCAATTTGTTCCTTTGTAGATACATACTCTAGCTTTACCTTCTCTTCACTGACTTGCTCTCTCAAGTAATGATATTTGATTGACACATGCTTAGTCTTTGAATGTTGCACCAGATTAATAGAACTAGAATTATCACTATATACAACAATAGGCTCATCATAAACAACTCTGATATCCTTCAACATTTGCTTCATCCAAACTACTTGAGTGCAATTACTAGTAACAACAATGTATTCAACTTCAACAGTAGATAAGGACACTAAATCTTATTTTTTATTAGCCCATGAAACCAATTTCATTCCCCAAAATAATGCTCCATCTGTAGTGCTATTCTGGTCATCAACATCACCAGCCTAATTTGCATCAGTGTAGACATATAGCATGAAATCATCATTCCTCAGATATCATAAACTATAATATATAGTTCCCTTTAGGTATTTGAATATCCTCTTCACAATAGTGACATGACTCTCTTTTAGATCAACTTGATATCTAGCAGCCATGCACACAACACACATAATGTATGACCTAGTCTGAGTAAGATATAGCAGTCCAACAACCATAGATCTGTATAACCTTTGATTAGCTTTTAGAGATTTAGCATTCTTAGACAATTTACAACCAGTCACCATAGGAGTTCCAACCGGTTTGGAGTCATGTAACCCAAACTTCTTTAACAATTCCTTCACATACTTAGTTTTAGATATGAATATACCTTTTCCATTATGTGAAATCTGCAAACCTAAGAAATTTTTTATCTCACCAATCATAGACATCTCAAATTATTTTTGTATATCACCGAAAAACTTCATACTCAAGTCATCATCACCTCCAAACTAATATCATCAACAAAGACTTCAACAATCATGATGTTATCATTTTCAATCTTAAAATACAAATTACTATCAACAACACCTTTAGTAAATCCCAATTTCAACAAATATTAATCTAATCTAGCATACCAGGCTCTAGGAGCTTGCTTCAATCCATAAAGAGATTTCTTCAACTTACATACCATGTCTCCATCATCTGACAATGAAAATCCATTAGGTTGCTCAATGTAGACTTCTTCCTCAAGATCACCATTCAAAAAGGTAGATTTGACATCCATCAGATATACCTTGAAATATTTATAAGCAACATGTGCAAGAAACAGTCTAACAACTTCAAGTCTGGCCACTGGAGCAAAAGTCTCCTCATAATCAATTCCTTCTTTCTGAGAATATCCTTTGCAAACCAGTCTAGATTTATTTCTGACAACTTCATCGACTTCATTCAATTTGTTTCTGAATATCCATTTAGTACCAATAACATTCTTATCCTTAGGTCTAGGCATAAGTTCCCATGTATTATTCTTCTCAATCTGATCTAATTCTTCTTCCATAGCTCTCATCCAATTTTCATCTTTACAGGCTTCAACAACATCTTTAGGTTCAACTTTAGAAATCAAACATACATCTTCAACAACTAACCTTCTTCTAGTTACTACACCTTTATTCTTATCACCAATTGACGCAGTCAAGGTAGGGAGATCCAATGAAGGACAACCCAACCTTGCAGCTAAACACATAAATCATGCAAAATATACTAGTAACCGGTAATCGATAAGAAGATGCTAGAAGCAGTAGGAAGAACAACCGGTAACATTAACATAACACATAACCGGTAAACAATATGAATGAATCTTATTACACTTTGAAGAATTATACATGCCACATGTTGGATTGTAGTCCAGGATACAATTGATTCTTACAACACAATTACAAGATTCGCAGATCATCCACATAATAGATCAGCTTCCGGAAATAGTCTTCTGGTTCTACTGTAATCCGAACCTCAGCCTTTTGGCCTTAGTCCAACTGGATCAGAATCTTGCCGGATCTACATCTTCGCACGATCTCAAAACAAAGTCTTCTATCTTCTGACTTCTATATGTCCAAATTATTTGTAAACCTCCATATATATACTGCCCACAAATAATTACAACTCAATCAAGTCGGCTTAAAGACCAACCGGTTCATGAAACATGCAACAATAACTGTAGCGTCCTAAAATTGCGACACTTGCAATTTCGACCGCATTTGGGTCTTCACGATGGTGACGCAACACGGAACCTGAATGGAGACCCCAAAACTTGTCCACGACACCAAAAACTGCATTTTTCCAGCACCCTGGCCTGATCCTCCTTGCACCCTGCTGTCTCGGGAGGTGGGACCAGAGCGCCCAGTGCCCTGGTCCCCTAGGACCATGGCGCCCAGCGCCCTGGTCCCTGGCCCTATTTTGGGCCCGGTCTCCTATGAGGCTTCGAGTCTTTTTGTTTGCAAAATGGAAAATATCATTTCTTGGTCGGCCTAAGGTCGGGAAAATCAGTCTATCAGCCCTAATTGACAAGTATATAAATGACATTTTCCTCTCTCATTTGGATGGATGGAAAAAAGGCGAAAGCGATATTCAAACATTCAAGCATTCAAGCATTCAAACATTCCTTCAAGCAATTGATCATTCTAAGTCTCCATTCAAGGCTAAGTGTTGCATTCAAGACAAGGATTCAACCATTGAAGAGGAGATCACATACTACAACATACAACAATACAACAAACAACAACATCTATACCTTCACACATAAGGATACA
Organism: Cryptomeria japonica; assembly: GCF_030272615.1. Classification (NCBI taxonomy): domain Eukaryota; kingdom Viridiplantae; phylum Streptophyta; class Pinopsida; order Cupressales; family Cupressaceae; genus Cryptomeria; species Cryptomeria japonica. Next base: position 566,630,543 of record NC_081412.1, on the reverse strand, counting down.
AACATCCTTACAACAAGGTATTAGTACTTGTTTTACATTACAATCAGTTACATTTACAACATTTCTCATTTCTTGGTTAATTCCAAAACTGGGGTTTGACCTCAAGGCAAACCCCTAATCCCTAACCCCCCAATCTTCACTTTTCTGTGTGTAGGTTGTAGGTACGCGGCTGAAATTGAAGATCTGGAATCCTTGTGCAGAGACGAACAGATCCCCCTTCGTTTCGCAGATTTTTCGAAGGACCGTGTGCACGCCGGGTGCCATCGTCCTGTCAAATTTTGCTCAAATTTGCAGGACAGCGCCGTATTGACATTTTACTACTAATTCTAGGTCCGCAGCTTCATCCTATATCCCTATCTCAGTTTGTAAGCGAATCTTTCTCACTTTCTATGCATTCCTAGCTTGATGTTTCTATCTACATTCTTTACAAAAGAGGGTAGCCTTGCTGTCTTAACCCTTGAAACTCATTTAGAATCCAATCTTGCATTGTGTGGGATTGGATCTTGTGGGTTTCAACCCCTCTTTTGAATGTAAAGTCTCCCCTAAGTGAAAACCGTCAACCCGAGTAACCTCCCTTCTCTCTCCTTGGAGTTGGAAGAGGGGAGAGCAACTAGGGTTCGATCGATTTTCCACTTTACATTTTGGTGAACCTGACGTGAACATCCTTTCTGATTATTCATGGTTAGATCTAAAAATTTGATTCCTTGATTACATTTCCATGTTTGATCTTTTGCAAATTTTAGAGGTTGATTGCATAAAAACCCTAAAATTTTCTTTTTGGTAATTGAGCTTGCGAAATGTTTAATTGTTAATGTTTGTTTTAGATCTACCCTTCTATTACAAATTATCAATTCATATTTGTGCTTTAATTCTGAAAATTAAGTGGTTAAGTGTCAAAACCCTAATTTTTGAAACCCTCTTGATTCAACCTTTGTCCGACAATTTCACTGATCAAAACATCTCCAAATCGGCTGTAACTTTGGATTCCGCAATAAAATCATAAAATCTTTCATCCCTAAAAATTTGGAAAAAAGTTGCGAGGACCATGTGCACTCCGAGGGCCATCGTCCCTGACATTTTTTCCGAAATTTCGGGAGCAAGATCTTACTGTATTTTCCTGCTAAAATCCAGAATTTTGGCTGATTTTATCAAATCTAACACTTTCAAAATTACAGTCAAAGTTGGTCTTGTGATTGCTTGGTTTAAGGCTTCTAATCATTCAAAAATTGTTGAAATTGAAATTTTGTGTCAAAATTGTGTTCTTACTGTCCTAAATCTGAAAAGTGTGTTTGCATTCATTCGAAATTTCAGTGCTTTCTTCAAAATTCTTGCAATTTGTGACTTTTGAAATTAAGTGCTTAATTACAACAACTTTGATTTCCGCTTTCAAAATTGAATTTCGCGTGAAATTGAGTCAACTTTTAAATTTCAAAACTTGCATTGTTTTTGATATTCCCTCTAAAATCATAAAATTCAAAATTTCAGTTTCCCTCTCTTTTTCAAAATTCAAATTTTGCATTTTTTGACAATCTTGGTAGGGTTCAATTTTGAGATTGCAACTTTAATTTGGCCTATCTACAGATCGTAAAATCACTCAATTTTTTCAGATTAGCTCTAAAATCATCATACCTTTCATCCCTGCAAATTTTGAAAAAAGTTGCAAGGACCGTGTGCACTCCGAGCGCCATGGTCCCAGACATTTTTTTTGAAATTTCGGGAGATTGTTATGATTGCATTTAACAGCTTAAATCTAGGAGATTGGCTGATTTTACTGAAATTTGCTACCTCTAAATTCAAAATCTTTTCTCTCCCTCTAGTGCATGAGTTTTACAACAATAAGCCCTACTTACACTATTCCCGTTAGACGAAGCCGTAGAATTAAGTCTTTCCGAGGTTTAATTACTGAGGAGATGGAACCTAATTTGAATAGCCTTTTTAACGAGGACATGGGTAATTCCTCTAATCCTCCTAATGATGAAGAAGCTCTCCATGAGGTTTCTGTAGAACAACTTGTGAAATTGGATAACCAATTTGACGATTTTCAACAATGGATGTCTCAAGAATACCCTGATAGTCAAGCTCTTCCTTTAATTGAGGGTCTAAAACATATGCTTCAAAGTGATAAGAATGGAATTGATATTTTGCGTGGTATTGCACACATTGTGGATTCGAATGTGATGCCTATGAAGAGTTGTGCCGAAACTTTAGGTTATACACAACCTCCCACTCAAGTCAATCATTCTATTCCTTTGACAACTTCTATTGCTAGCATACCTACCTTTACATCAAACATAATGGCTACTTCTATACAAGACATTCCTCCTATGATCACCAGTCATGGGGGCAATCCTTCCTCTTCAATTAATCCTCTTCCTTCATTTAATCCGACTTCTTCATTCATTCCTTCAATGAGTGTCCCTATTACATCTCCACAAATGAACATGACGCAAGGGGGCAATTCATTCAACCATTCCATTCCTCCTTGTAGTGTTCCTCCTTTCCAATCCTCTCCTATGACTAACTATCATAGTGTCCCGCCACCTTACTCTTTACCTTCTTTCAATAACATAACACCTCCATCGCAATCTAACACATCTAATATGAATTCTTCGACTGAAGCGACCATTAACAATCTTGCACAAACTGTCTCTTCTTTACAGCAACAAAATTGCCTCTATGAATCAATCTAAGTTTAGTGTGCCCACATTTGGTGTTGCGAGCCCACTTTCTCTTGACATTGTTCGAGCTATCCCCCCTAAACATGTTGAAATCCCGCATTTGGAGCTTTATAATGGTAAAGGTGATCCTCTAACACATGTTAAGACTTTTCAAACAATATGTACCGATTTTGCTTATGACCAAAGGTTGCTTGCAAAACTGTTTACTAGAACATTAAGAGATAAAGCCCTACAATGGTATTGCTCGTTGCCTTCTTATTCTATTACTTCTTTCGAACAACTTGCAAATGCTTTCATTCAACAATTTCAAAACAATATAAGTCCTAAAGTTACTTTGATTGATTTAATGCATTGTAAACAAGGTGTTAAAGAAAAAGTGACTGATTTCATTGGTAGATATAAGCATTTGTATGCTCAAATTTCTTTTCCAGTGCCTGACAATGATATTCAAAGAATCTTTATTTCTAATTTACAAAAAGATATTCGAGACAAACTTCTGTTTTCTGAGTTTACTTCTTTCCAACAGTTGTGTGCAACTCTTCACAATTATCAACTGACTGTGAGTCAAATGGAAATATCACATCCTATGGCTCCGAGTGATAAGGGTGATAGCAGTCAACAACCATTTGGGAAGTTTAAACCGAACAAAGATTCCATCAAATTCAATGAAAACATCATCAACAACAATGTGAATGCAGCATCAGGCGTGCCTCCTATTTCTAAGTCTTTCAAGAAAGAAAGAAAGTATACTCCTTTGAATGAATCATTGCATAGTATTATGAATAAGTTATTGGAACAAAATGTGCTTACTCTCCCTCTTATAAGGCAAATTGATCCTGCAAAGATTACTTCACCCTATTTCGATAACAAATCTTTTTGTCAATTTCATCGTCAACCTGGGCATGATACTGAAAAATGTTTTTCTTTAAAGGGTAAAATTCAAGATTTGATTGATAATAATACTATTTCTATTTCTAGAGTGAATGATAAAGGCAATACATCTATAGCTCCTCCTAACCAAAATCTTCAGATTTTTACTGATCCATTACCTTCCCATACCTCTAATGCGATTGAGACTAATGATTCCTCTTTTTCATCTGATGGTCTTGTGTCTATGACTCCGAATGTGATTAACTTTGTAGAGCAGCAAGAAAACCCTAAAGAACCTTCCATCACATTTGATTCTAGTGAAACTATTAGGGCACCTGATGGTCCTTTATACATAGTTGCAAAAGTCAAGAATACACCTTGCCGTGGAGTGCTTATTGATCCTTCGTGCATGGTTAATGTTATTACTGAAGAATTTCTTTTTACTTTGCAATTGAATCAAGTGATCTATGACAAAACAGATGTGATTGTGAAACTATTTGATGCATTTTCTTCTCCTGCAATTGGTTCTATTACATTACCTATTGAAGTTCATAACAAATCCCTTGATGTGAACTTTGCTATTATTCCTTCATCCGAACAATTTCGTGTGAAGCTTGGCTATCCTTGGCTATCTTCCATGAAAGCTATTGCTTCTCCTATTCATAAATGTTTGAAATTTCCCCATAATGGTGAAATTGTTATTGTCAATCATAGTCTCTTTAAACCAGCTGAAAGAACTTCTAGCATTCCTATTGATTATTTTTGGCCTAAACAATTCCAATCTCTTCCTCCGCGAAGTGATCATCTTTTCAAATCTTATCAAAAGTGGAAAACAGATATGATCCTATCTCTAAGTGAACCTAGAACACCTAAACTTGGTATTCCTATCATTCTTGAGAAGGAAGTTCTTCCTTTGAAAGATAAAACTAATGTCTTTCCTCAAGAAGATTCCCAACCCATCCCTATGGATGTGACTATGTCTATGCCTAATAAACCTTCTAAAAGTAGACCTATACCTCCTCGTCATGATGGACTTGGTCTTCTTCCTAAACCAAAAATTCCTCCTTTATATGGAGCAGTTCCTCCTCCTTCCTTCTATAGAGAGAAGAGACCTTCTTCTTCTCCTATTATCCAGCCTAAGAGACCACAACCTAAACACCCAAGTGATAAGGATGAGAACATTCCTCCTCCTCAATCTTCTCCACTTCCTACTAAGACTAGACGACATCGTTCTGCACGTGAACGCCGACGAAAGCATCATCTTAGAGCTCAAGCAGCTGCTTCTCAAACTTTGCAATCTCCAAAAACACCTTCAACAAGCATTATTCCATTTTCTCCAAAATCTCGTCAACATAAGATGCATGATGATCTTGATCCTGTGCGAGTTAAAGACCCTATTTTTATAAATCTTGATGATGCTATAGATGAAAATGTTATTCATGATGAACATGTTACTCCTCTTGCTTTTGATATTGAATATGAACTTGTTGATAACCATTTATCTAACGAATTTTCTAAAGCACTTATCCTAGCTCCTAGACAAGAACAATGTGGCTTGGAACATGAACATAGCCCTTGTTTGGATCTTGTGATAGCTCCATCTGCTGTGTTGGATGTTCCTCCTCTAGTGTGCTCCCTACCTTCCCGAAACATTGATCAGCAAGATCGGGGGGTAGATGACATGCTAGACTAGTTTCATTAGCATAGCAGATTCTCTCCTCCTCTCTTTTGTTACTTCTTCTATGTGTTATTCTCATTCTTCTATTTGTTGTCCTTAGTGTTGTCTACTTGAGGATGATGCAAAGCATTGAGATCTCTTTTGGTCTCTCTCATGTTGACTCAAAAGACACATGTGTTCCCTTCTTCTAGGTGACCTTAATTGATTGGGGAATGAAGAACAATTATGCATACATACATATGATATATATACATAACTTATCATACAGCATACTGACCTCGAGGAAAGCAAAGTCACCTCGTGCTTTGTGTTTTGTGTCTATTATCCTTGGGTTTATCTCACACTTGGGGGCTAAATATTTGTGATAACGTGCTCCTTTCCCTTCTTATTTTTTATGTGTATCACTACGTTAAAGCAATCACCCTTGTTGAGGCGTGTGCGATCGCTTTAACGTAGGGGGGCATACACCCTGTCTATCCCTTCAGGATACTTGAAAATTTCTTGGCGAACTTAGCTATGCCTTGAAAATTTTTGGTATTTTTCTTGCATGACTCATAGTGAGGGAACCTTACTACTGATAGTCATGGTTCTCCCTCGTGATCTTCCCTTTTACTTTGTCAATCGAAGTCGTAAGATCCTTAGTCCACTGGGGGCTTGGTGTGTCTTGCCTCCTTGACGTGGTGAAAGTCTTTCAATGTTGTTTCCTTGTACTTTACCAGAAGTATGAGCGTACGCCTATACTCCCGCTAAAGTGGGGGCTAAATGTAGCGTCCTAAAATTGCAACACTTGCAATTTCGACCGCATTTGGGTCTTCACGATGGCGACGCAACACGGAACCTGAATGGAGACCCCGAAACTTGTCCACGACACCAAAAACTGCATTTTTCTAGCACCCTGGCCTGATCCTCCTTGCACCCTGCTATCTCGGGAGGTGGGACCAGAGTGCCCAGTGCCCTGGTCCCCTAGGACCATGGCGCCCAGCACCTTGGTCCCTGGCCCTATTTTGGGCCCGGTCTCCTATGAGGCTTCGGGTCTTTTTGTTTGCAAAATGGAAAATATCATTTCCTGGTCAGCCTAAGGTCGGGAAAATCAGTCTATCAGCCCTAATTGACAAGTATATAAATGACATTTTCCTCTCTCATTTGGATGGATGGAAAAAAGGCGAAAGCGATATTCAAACATTCAAGCATTCAAGCATTCAAGCATTCAAACATTCCTTCAAGCAATTGATCATTCTAAGTCTCCATTCAAGGCTAAGTGTTGCATTCAAGACAAAGATTCAACCATTGAAGAGGAGATCACATACTACAACATACAACAATACAACAAACAACAACATCTATACCTTTGCACATAAGGATACAAACATCCTTACAACAAGGTATTAGTACTTGTTTTACATTTTAATCATTTACATTTACAACATTTCTCATTTCTTGGTTAATTCCAAAACCGGGGTTTGACCTTCCCTAACCCCCCAATCGTCTTCGCTTTTCTGTGTGTAGGTTGCAGGTACGCGGCTGAAATTGAAGATCTGGAATCCTTGTGCAGAGACGAACAGATCCCCCTTCGTTTCGCGGATTTTTCGGAGGACCGTGTGCACGCCGGGCGCCATCGTCCCGTCAACTTTTGCTCAAATTTGCAGGATAGTGCTGTATCAACATTTTACTGCTAATTCCAGGTCCGTAGCTTCATCCTATATCCCTATCTCAGTTTATAAGCGAATCTTTCTCACTTTCTATGCATTCCTAGTTTGATCTTTCTATCTACATTCTTTACAAAAGAGGGTAGCCTTGCTGTCTTAACCCTTGAAACTCATTTAGAATCCAATCTTGCATTGTGTGGGATTGGATCTTGTGGGTTTCAACCCCTCTTTTGAATGTAAAGTCTCCCCTAAGTGAAAACCGTCAACCCGAGTAACCTCCCTTCTCTCTCCTTGGAGTTGGAAGAGGGGAGAGCAACTAGGGTTCGATCGATTTTCCGCTTTACAATAACATGTCAGATCAAATCGCTAAGAACAAATCTCCAAAGCATAAAATGATGCGCAGACCTCCGGAATACTAGCCAAGGCCCAAAGAAACACCTCTAATGATCCACAAGTCATGGAGATCAACCATAACCCAAAATCATCTTCGCTCAACATACAACCAAGCTAACCGGTAAGGACATATCAACTGAGACAATACTAGAATCCACATCTCACTGGAAACAAAGCCAAATAATATGAAAATTGAACATAGTAAAGACCATGAACACAAGGGAATAAACCCAAAACCATAATGCTAAATACTCAAACATGAAGAAATTCCACGCTCTCAAGAAATTCACTAAAAACTGTCCAATTGGTAAGAACTAGACTGGTGCTCCTGCATCAGACTCTTGGGGTTAATTGAAAAGTGAGTCCCATGACTTGATCTAGTTTGACGATTGGTTAGTAGGTACTTGTAACTACCTCAGGGGATTTAGCGATCGAACCACAACTTTTGGTTGCCTCTCCACGATGATCTACCAGTCCAAACTATAGCTTGCATCAATCAACGATCTATTCAAGTCTCCACCCACTAACTGTCTCAAGGTCAAGATTTAAGATCGATGGTCTACCTATAAAACTTTATCTACCTCACATTCGGTGATCTGAACAAGTCCACAAGTTGCCTCAATCTACTCTCCAACCAACTGGTGCAAAAACAACACTATGTCCAACAACAGGTTCACAAACCAGCTCTAATACCATTTGACACAGTCAAGGTAGGGAGATCTAATGAAGGACAACCCAACCTTGTAGCTAAACACATAAATCATGCAAAACATACCGGTAACCGGTAAAAAGATGCCAGAAGCAGCAGAAAGAACAACTAGTAACATAACAAAACACATAACCGGTAAACAATATGAATGAATCTTATTACAATCCAAAGAATTATACATGCCACATGCTGGATTGTAGTCCAAGATACAATTGATTCTTACAACACAATTACAAGATTCACAAATCATCCACATAACAGATCAGCTTCCGGAAATAGTCTGCCGGTTCTACCCTAATCTGGACCTCAGCCTTCCAGCCTTAGTCCAACCAGATCAAAATCTTGTTGGATCTACATCTTCGCACGATCTCAAAACAAAGTCTTCTATCTTCTGACTTCTATATGTCCAAATGATTCACAAACCTCCATATATATACCACCCACAAATAATTACAACTCAATCAAGTCGACCTAAAGACCAACCAGTTCCTGAAACGTGCAATGGTAACATGTCGGCTCTAATCACTAAGAGTAAATCTCCAAAGCATAAAAAGATGCACAAGCCTCTGGGAATACCGGCCAAGGCCCAAAGCAACATGTCTAACGATCCACAAGTCACGGAGATCAACCGTAACCCGAAATCATCTTCGCTTAACACACAACCAAGCTAACCGGTAAGGACATATCAACCGGGACAATACCGAAATCCACATCTCACCGGAAACAAAGCCAAATGCTATGAAAATCAAACACAATAAATACCATGAACACAAGGAAATAAATCCAAAACCACAATGCTAAACACTCAAACATGAAGAAATGCCACGCTCAAGAAATTCCACTGAAAAACTGTCCAATTGGTAAGACCTAGACCGGTGCTTCTACATCACCAATAATCTTATTTTCAGAATGATTCAATCTTACATACCTCGGAGTCTTCTGATTTTTTTGATTATTAGTTTCTTGCACTTCTTCACCGGCAACAACAACATCTGGGTTAATTGTCTCTACCAGATCATTTTGCTTAGGTTCTTCAGTTTGAATAGGGGCTAGAACAATATTTTGTCCATTATCATATCCACATGCTCTGATCTCTTTCCCAAGGTTCTAATCCACCTTCACATTTTCACTTTCCACTATCTTCCTTAGTCTCTTATCGTAGCATCGGTAGGCTTTTCTCTTTGTAGAATATCCCAAGAAAATTCCTTCATCACTTCTAGCATCAAACTTTCCTATATCCTCATCTCTCTTGATATAACATTTGCTACCAAATACTCTAAAATATCTCATAGTAGGAACATGACCAAACCAAAGCTTGTAAGGAGTCTTACTAGTATCACCTTTGACATGAACTCTATTGAATGTATAAGCAACAATGCTAATGGCTTCTCTCTAGTATATCTTCAGAACATTTCCTCCAATTAGCATAGTCCTTGCAGTATCCAAGACAATTCTATTATTCCTTTCAACAACTCCATTCTGTTGAGGGTTTCTAGGACCAACTAATTTTCTTCTAATCCCATGCTTCTCACAAAATTAATTGAACTCACTGGAACATAATTCTCCGCCTCTATCAGACCTCAAACACTTCACCTTCAATCCAGACTCAGTCTCAACCTTTTCTTTGAATATCTTGAATTTGTCCAATGCTTTTGATTTCTCCTTCAAAAAGATAACCCACACCATCCTGGAATAATCATCAATTAGAAACATAAAATATCTATCACCCTACACACTTCTAACATTTGTAGATCCATATAGGTTAGTATGCACAAGATCTAGCAATCCATCAAATGTATATTGCTTGCTCTT